>NW_028296659.1:0-137941 GCF_055471065.1 Atractosteus spatula | reverse complement strand
AGATCAAGTGTAGTATCTGTTCTTATCAGTTTAATATCTGATACGTCCCCCATCGGGGGACCACATATTAAACGGATTTTTGGAACAGGGAGCTGGATCAGGAGCTTGCTCCGTCCTCTCCACGCATCGGCCCGGTATTGCAGCGCCTCCGGGAACGGTGCACTACCTTCTCTCAGCGGTGAAAAGACAGACGTAGCTAGCAAGCAAGCGAGGTGGACCGGAGCTCCTTCCTCTCCGGTCTCGTCTCTCGTCCATCTGTGTGTCTCTGTGTCTCTCTCTCTCCCCCTCCCCGTTCCCGTGCTCCCTCCGTGCACTTTCCCGCGCCTCGACTCTCTCGGCAAGCAGGCCGGCCCCCTTTTCGGCTCCCGTGCGTTTTCCCTCCAAAAAACTTAGTTTTTTCCTCCTTTTTCCAGGGAGGCAGGCGTGGCTTGTGTGTGTGTGTGTGTGTGTGTGTGTGTGTGTGTGTGTGTGTGTGTGTGTGTGTGTCCCCGTCCTTGCAGGCGGGCCCCTTTCGACAGCCGGCCGTTTTCCCTCCAAAAAACTTAGTATATACACCTTTTCTTTCTTTTTTTCGGCAGGCAGGCAGGTGTGTGTGTGTCCCCGTCCCTCCCGAGAGAGCGCTGCCCCTTGCCTCTGCCCGCAGGTGCCGACGGTCCGCTTTCGCTTGCAGCTCACTCGGCACGGCTGCTGCTGGTGGGAGGGGCCTAAGCTAAGGAGGCCGGCCGGCTGGCGCCCCCCGCGGCTGCGGTCGTTGTCGGGCCGTTGACAGGAGATCAAAGAGCAGGGCCCCCGCCCGGGACTGGCGGGCAGGCAGGCGAGCAAGCAGGCAGGCAAGAGAGGGGGAGAGCGGAGTCCGGGCGGCCGGCAGCCGCGTGCGGACCGGGCTCCAGAGGCGTCGGCCTGCGCCGCTGCGCGCCAGCCGGACGCCCGCGCGCCCGCCCAAGGCCGGCGTCGGGCATCGCTTCTCGGCCTTTTGGCTAAGATCAAGTGTAGTATCTGTTCTTATCAGTTTAATATCTGATACGTCCCCCATCGGGGGACCACATATTAAACGGATTTTTGGAACAGGGAGCTGGATCAGGAGCTTGCTCCGTCCTCTCCACGCATCGGCCCGGTATTGCAGCGCCTCCGGGAACGGTGCACTACCTTCTCTCAGCGGTGAAAAGACAGACGTAGCTAGCAAGCAAGCGAGGTGGACCGGAGCTCCTTCCTCTCCGGTCTCGTCTCTCGTCCATCTGTGTGTCTCTGTGTCTCTCTCTCTCCCCCTCCCCGTTCCCGTGCTCCCTCCGTGCACTTTCCCGCGCCTCGACTCTCTCGGCAAGCAGGCCGGCCCCCTTTTCGGCTCCCGTGCGTTTTCCCTCCAAAAAACTTAGTTTTTTCCTCCTTTTTCCAGGGAGGCAGGCGTGGCTTGTGTGTGTGTGTGTGTGTGTGTGTGTGTGTGTGTGTGTGTGTGTGTGTGTGTGTCCCCGTCCTTGCAGGCGGGCCCCTTTCGACAGCCGGCCGTTTTCCCTCCAAAAAACTTAGTATATACACCTTTTCTTTCTTTTTTTCGGCAGGCAGGCAGGTGTGTGTGTGTCCCCGTCCCTCCCGAGAGAGCGCTGCCCCTTGCCTCTGCCCGCAGGTGCCGACGGTCCGCTTTCGCTTGCAGCTCACTCGGCACGGCTGCTGCTGGTGGGAGGGGCCTAAGCTAAGGAGGCCGGCCGGCTGGCGCCCCCCGCGGCTGCGGTCGTTGTCGGGCCGTTGACAGGAGATCAAAGAGCAGGGCCCCCGCCCGGGACTGGCGGGCAGGCAGGCGAGCAAGCAGGCAGGCAAGAGAGGGGGAGAGCGGAGTCCGGGCGGCCGGCAGCCGCGTGCGGACCGGGCTCCAGAGGCGTCGGCCTGCGCCGCTGCGCGCCAGCCGGACGCCCGCGCGCCCGCCCAAGGCCGGCGTCGGGCATCGCTTCTCGGCCTTTTGGCTAAGATCAAGTGTAGTATCTGTTCTTATCAGTTTAATATCTGATACGTCCCCCATCGGGGGACCACATATTAAACGGATTTTTGGAACAGGGAGCTGGATCAGGAGCTTGCTCCGTCCTCTCCACGCATCGGCCCGGTATTGCAGCGCCTCCGGGAACGGTGCACTACCTTCTCTCAGCGGTGAAAAGACAGACGTAGCTAGCAAGCAAGCGAGGTGGACCGGAGCTCCTTCCTCTCCGGTCTCGTCTCTCGTCCATCTGTGTGTCTCTGTGTCTCTCTCTCTCCCCCTCCCCGTTCCCGTGCTCCCTCCGTGCACTTTCCCGCGCCTCGACTCTCTCGGCAAGCAGGCCGGCCCCCTTTTCGGCTCCCGTGCGTTTTCCCTCCAAAAAACTTAGTTTTTTCCTCCTTTTTCCAGGGAGGCAGGCGTGGCTTGTGTGTGTGTGTGTGTGTGTGTGTGTGTGTGTGTGTGTGTGTGTGTGTGTGTCCCCGTCCTTGCAGGCGGGCCCCTTTCGACAGCCGGCCGTTTTCCCTCCAAAAAACTTAGTATATACACCTTTTCTTTCTTTTTTTCGGCAGGCAGGCAGGTGTGTGTGTGTCCCCGTCCCTCCCGAGAGAGCGCTGCCCCTTGCCTCTGCCCGCAGGTGCCGACGGTCCGCTTTCGCTTGCAGCTCACTCGGCACGGCTGCTGCTGGTGGGAGGGGCCTAAGCTAAGGAGGCCGGCCGGCTGGCGCCCCCCGCGGCTGCGGTCGTTGTCGGGCCGTTGACAGGAGATCAAAGAGCAGGGCCCCCGCCCGGGACTGGCGGGCAGGCAGGCGAGCAAGCAGGCAGGCAAGAGAGGGGGAGAGCGGAGTCCGGGCGGCCGGCAGCCGCGTGCGGACCGGGCTCCAGAGGCGTCGGCCTGCGCCGCTGCGCGCCAGCCGGACGCCCGCGCGCCCGCCCAAGGCCGGCGTCGGGCATCGCTTCTCGGCCTTTTGGCTAAGATCAAGTGTAGTATCTGTTCTTATCAGTTTAATATCTGATACGTCCCCCATCGGGGGACCACATATTAAACGGATTTTTGGAACAGGGAGCTGGATCAGGAGCTTGCTCCGTCCTCTCCACGCATCGGCCCGGTATTGCAGCGCCTCCGGGAACGGTGCACTACCTTCTCTCAGCGGTGAAAAGACAGACGTAGCTAGCAAGCAAGCGAGGTGGACCGGAGCTCCTTCCTCTCCGGTCTCGTCTCTCGTCCATCTGTGTGTCTCTGTGTCTCTCTCTCTCCCCCTCCCCGTTCCCGTGCTCCCTCCGTGCACTTTCCCGCGCCTCGACTCTCTCGGCAAGCAGGCCGGCCCCCTTTTCGGCTCCCGTGCGTTTTCCCTCCAAAAAACTTAGTTTTTTCCTCCTTTTTCCAGGGAGGCAGGCGTGGCTTGTGTGTGTGTGTGTGTGTGTGTGTGTGTGTGTGTGTGTGTGTGTGTGTGTGTCCCCGTCCTTGCAGGCGGGCCCCTTTCGACAGCCGGCCGTTTTCCCTCCAAAAAACTTAGTATATACACCTTTTCTTTCTTTTTTTCGGCAGGCAGGCAGGTGTGTGTGTGTCCCCGTCCCTCCCGAGAGAGCGCTGCCCCTTGCCTCTGCCCGCAGGTGCCGACGGTCCGCTTTCGCTTGCAGCTCACTCGGCACGGCTGCTGCTGGTGGGAGGGGCCTAAGCTAAGGAGGCCGGCCGGCTGGCGCCCCCCGCGGCTGCGGTCGTTGTCGGGCCGTTGACAGGAGATCAAAGAGCAGGGCCCCCGCCCGGGACTGGCGGGCAGGCAGGCGAGCAAGCAGGCAGGCAAGAGAGGGGGAGAGCGGAGTCCGGGCGGCCGGCAGCCGCGTGCGGACCGGGCTCCAGAGGCGTCGGCCTGCGCCGCTGCGCGCCAGCCGGACGCCCGCGCGCCCGCCCAAGGCCGGCGTCGGGCATCGCTTCTCGGCCTTTTGGCTAAGATCAAGTGTAGTATCTGTTCTTATCAGTTTAATATCTGATACGTCCCCCATCGGGGGACCACATATTAAACGGATTTTTGGAACAGGGAGCTGGATCAGGAGCTTGCTCCGTCCTCTCCACGCATCGGCCCGGTATTGCAGCGCCTCCGGGAACGGTGCACTACCTTCTCTCAGCGGTGAAAAGACAGACGTAGCTAGCAAGCAAGCGAGGTGGACCGGAGCTCCTTCCTCTCCGGTCTCGTCTCTCGTCCATCTGTGTGTCTCTGTGTCTCTCTCTCTCCCCCTCCCCGTTCCCGTGCTCCCTCCGTGCACTTTCCCGCGCCTCGACTCTCTCGGCAAGCAGGCCGGCCCCCTTTTCGGCTCCCGTGCGTTTTCCCTCCAAAAAACTTAGTTTTTTCCTCCTTTTTCCAGGGAGGCAGGCGTGGCTTGTGTGTGTGTGTGTGTGTGTGTGTGTGTGTGTGTGTGTGTGTGTGTGTCCCCGTCCTTGCAGGCGGGCCCCTTTCGACAGCCGGCCGTTTTCCCTCCAAAAAACTTAGTATATACACCTTTTCTTTCTTTTTTTCGGCAGGCAGGCAGGTGTGTGTGTGTCCCCGTCCCTCCCGAGAGAGCGCTGCCCCTTGCCTCTGCCCGCAGGTGCCGACGGTCCGCTTTCGCTTGCAGCTCACTCGGCACGGCTGCTGCTGGTGGGAGGGGCCTAAGCTAAGGAGGCCGGCCGGCTGGCGCCCCCCGCGGCTGCGGTCGTTGTCGGGCCGTTGACAGGAGATCAAAGAGCAGGGCCCCCGCCCGGGACTGGCGGGCAGGCAGGCGAGCAAGCAGGCAGGCAAGAGAGGGGGAGAGCGGAGTCCGGGCGGCCGGCAGCCGCGTGCGGACCGGGCTCCAGAGGCGTCGGCCTGCGCCGCTGCGCGCCAGCCGGACGCCCGCGCGCCCGCCCAAGGCCGGCGTCGGGCATCGCTTCTCGGCCTTTTGGCTAAGATCAAGTGTAGTATCTGTTCTTATCAGTTTAATATCTGATACGTCCCCCATCGGGGGACCACATATTAAACGGATTTTTGGAACAGGGAGCTGGATCAGGAGCTTGCTCCGTCCTCTCCACGCATCGGCCCGGTATTGCAGCGCCTCCGGGAACGGTGCACTACCTTCTCTCAGCGGTGAAAAGACAGACGTAGCTAGCAAGCAAGCGAGGTGGACCGGAGCTCCTTCCTCTCCGGTCTCGTCTCTCGTCCATCTGTGTGTCTCTGTGTCTCTCTCTCTCCCCCTCCCCGTTCCCGTGCTCCCTCCGTGCACTTTCCCGCGCCTCGACTCTCTCGGCAAGCAGGCCGGCCCCCTTTTCGGCTCCCGTGCGTTTTCCCTCCAAAAAACTTAGTTTTTTCCTCCTTTTTCCAGGGAGGCAGGCGTGGCTTGTGTGTGTGTGTGTGTGTGTGTGTGTGTGTGTGTGTGTGTGTGTGTGTGTGTCCCCGTCCTTGCAGGCGGGCCCCTTTCGACAGCCGGCCGTTTTCCCTCCAAAAAACTTAGTATATACACCTTTTCTTTCTTTTTTTCGGCAGGCAGGCAGGTGTGTGTGTGTCCCCGTCCCTCCCGAGAGAGCGCTGCCCCTTGCCTCTGCCCGCAGGTGCCGACGGTCCGCTTTCGCTTGCAGCTCACTCGGCACGGCTGCTGCTGGTGGGAGGGGCCTAAGCTAAGGAGGCCGGCCGGCTGGCGCCCCCCGCGGCTGCGGTCGTTGTCGGGCCGTTGACAGGAGATCAAAGAGCAGGGCCCCCGCCCGGGACTGGCGGGCAGGCAGGCGAGCAAGCAGGCAGGCAAGAGAGGGGGAGAGCGGAGTCCGGGCGGCCGGCAGCCGCGTGCGGACCGGGCTCCAGAGGCGTCGGCCTGCGCCGCTGCGCGCCAGCCGGACGCCCGCGCGCCCGCCCAAGGCCGGCGTCGGGCATCGCTTCTCGGCCTTTTGGCTAAGATCAAGTGTAGTATCTGTTCTTATCAGTTTAATATCTGATACGTCCCCCATCGGGGGACCACATATTAAACGGATTTTTGGAACAGGGAGCTGGATCAGGAGCTTGCTCCGTCCTCTCCACGCATCGGCCCGGTATTGCAGCGCCTCCGGGAACGGTGCACTACCTTCTCTCAGCGGTGAAAAGACAGACGTAGCTAGCAAGCAAGCGAGGTGGACCGGAGCTCCTTCCTCTCCGGTCTCGTCTCTCGTCCATCTGTGTGTCTCTGTGTCTCTCTCTCTCCCCCTCCCCGTTCCCGTGCTCCCTCCGTGCACTTTCCCGCGCCTCGACTCTCTCGGCAAGCAGGCCGGCCCCCTTTTCGGCTCCCGTGCGTTTTCCCTCCAAAAAACTTAGTTTTTTCCTCCTTTTTCCAGGGAGGCAGGCGTGGCTTGTGTGTGTGTGTGTGTGTGTGTGTGTGTGTGTGTGTGTGTGTGTGTGTGTGTGTGTCCCCGTCCTTGCAGGCGGGCCCCTTTCGACAGCCGGCCGTTTTCCCTCCAAAAAACTTAGTATATACACCTTTTCTTTCTTTTTTTCGGCAGGCAGGCAGGTGTGTGTGTGTCCCCGTCCCTCCCGAGAGAGCGCTGCCCCTTGCCTCTGCCCGCAGGTGCCGACGGTCCGCTTTCGCTTGCAGCTCACTCGGCACGGCTGCTGCTGGTGGGAGGGGCCTAAGCTAAGGAGGCCGGCCGGCTGGCGCCCCCCGCGGCTGCGGTCGTTGTCGGGCCGTTGACAGGAGATCAAAGAGCAGGGCCCCCGCCCGGGACTGGCGGGCAGGCAGGCGAGCAAGCAGGCAGGCAAGAGAGGGGGAGAGCGGAGTCCGGGCGGCCGGCAGCCGCGTGCGGACCGGGCTCCAGAGGCGTCGGCCTGCGCCGCTGCGCGCCAGCCGGACGCCCGCGCGCCCGCCCAAGGCCGGCGTCGGGCATCGCTTCTCGGCCTTTTGGCTAAGATCAAGTGTAGTATCTGTTCTTATCAGTTTAATATCTGATACGTCCCCCATCGGGGGACCACATATTAAACGGATTTTTGGAACAGGGAGCTGGATCAGGAGCTTGCTCCGTCCTCTCCACGCATCGGCCCGGTATTGCAGCGCCTCCGGGAACGGTGCACTACCTTCTCTCAGCGGTGAAAAGACAGACGTAGCTAGCAAGCAAGCGAGGTGGACCGGAGCTCCTTCCTCTCCGGTCTCGTCTCTCGTCCATCTGTGTGTCTCTGTGTCTCTCTCTCTCCCCCTCCCCGTTCCCGTGCTCCCTCCGTGCACTTTCCCGCGCCTCGACTCTCTCGGCAAGCAGGCCGGCCCCCTTTTCGGCTCCCGTGCGTTTTCCCTCCAAAAAACTTAGTTTTTTCCTCCTTTTTCCAGGGAGGCAGGCGTGGCTTGTGTGTGTGTGTGTGTGTGTGTGTGTGTGTGTGTGTGTGTGTGTGTGTGTGTGTGTCCCCGTCCTTGCAGGCGGGCCCCTTTCGACAGCCGGCCGTTTTCCCTCCAAAAAACTTAGTATATACACCTTTTCTTTCTTTTTTTCGGCAGGCAGGCAGGTGTGTGTGTGTCCCCGTCCCTCCCGAGAGAGCGCTGCCCCTTGCCTCTGCCCGCAGGTGCCGACGGTCCGCTTTCGCTTGCAGCTCACTCGGCACGGCTGCTGCTGGTGGGAGGGGCCTAAGCTAAGGAGGCCGGCCGGCTGGCGCCCCCCGCGGCTGCGGTCGTTGTCGGGCCGTTGACAGGAGATCAAAGAGCAGGGCCCCCGCCCGGGACTGGCGGGCAGGCAGGCGAGCAAGCAGGCAGGCAAGAGAGGGGGAGAGCGGAGTCCGGGCGGCCGGCAGCCGCGTGCGGACCGGGCTCCAGAGGCGTCGGCCTGCGCCGCTGCGCGCCAGCCGGACGCCCGCGCGCCCGCCCAAGGCCGGCGTCGGGCATCGCTTCTCGGCCTTTTGGCTAAGATCAAGTGTAGTATCTGTTCTTATCAGTTTAATATCTGATACGTCCCCCATCGGGGGACCACATATTAAACGGATTTTTGGAACAGGGAGCTGGATCAGGAGCTTGCTCCGTCCTCTCCACGCATCGGCCCGGTATTGCAGCGCCTCCGGGAACGGTGCACTACCTTCTCTCAGCGGTGAAAAGACAGACGTAGCTAGCAAGCAAGCGAGGTGGACCGGAGCTCCTTCCTCTCCGGTCTCGTCTCTCGTCCATCTGTGTGTCTCTGTGTCTCTCTCTCTCCCCCTCCCCGTTCCCGTGCTCCCTCCGTGCACTTTCCCGCGCCTCGACTCTCTCGGCAAGCAGGCCGGCCCCCTTTTCGGCTCCCGTGCGTTTTCCCTCCAAAAAACTTAGTTTTTTCCTCCTTTTTCCAGGGAGGCAGGCGTGGCTTGTGTGTGTGTGTGTGTGTGTGTGTGTGTGTGTGTGTGTGTGTGTGTGTGTGTCCCCGTCCTTGCAGGCGGGCCCCTTTCGACAGCCGGCCGTTTTCCCTCCAAAAAACTTAGTATATACACCTTTTCTTTCTTTTTTTCGGCAGGCAGGCAGGTGTGTGTGTGTCCCCGTCCCTCCCGAGAGAGCGCTGCCCCTTGCCTCTGCCCGCAGGTGCCGACGGTCCGCTTTCGCTTGCAGCTCACTCGGCACGGCTGCTGCTGGTGGGAGGGGCCTAAGCTAAGGAGGCCGGCCGGCTGGCGCCCCCCGCGGCTGCGGTCGTTGTCGGGCCGTTGACAGGAGATCAAAGAGCAGGGCCCCCGCCCGGGACTGGCGGGCAGGCAGGCGAGCAAGCAGGCAGGCAAGAGAGGGGGAGAGCGGAGTCCGGGCGGCCGGCAGCCGCGTGCGGACCGGGCTCCAGAGGCGTCGGCCTGCGCCGCTGCGCGCCAGCCGGACGCCCGCGCGCCCGCCCAAGGCCGGCGTCGGGCATCGCTTCTCGGCCTTTTGGCTAAGATCAAGTGTAGTATCTGTTCTTATCAGTTTAATATCTGATACGTCCCCCATCGGGGGACCACATATTAAACGGATTTTTGGAACAGGGAGCTGGATCAGGAGCTTGCTCCGTCCTCTCCACGCATCGGCCCGGTATTGCAGCGCCTCCGGGAACGGTGCACTACCTTCTCTCAGCGGTGAAAAGACAGACGTAGCTAGCAAGCAAGCGAGGTGGACCGGAGCTCCTTCCTCTCCGGTCTCGTCTCTCGTCCATCTGTGTGTCTCTGTGTCTCTCTCTCTCCCCCTCCCCGTTCCCGTGCTCCCTCCGTGCACTTTCCCGCGCCTCGACTCTCTCGGCAAGCAGGCCGGCCCCCTTTTCGGCTCCCGTGCGTTTTCCCTCCAAAAAACTTAGTTTTTTCCTCCTTTTTCCAGGGAGGCAGGCGTGGCTTGTGTGTGTGTGTGTGTGTGTGTGTGTGTGTGTGTGTGTGTGTGTGTGTGTCCCCGTCCTTGCAGGCGGGCCCCTTTCGACAGCCGGCCGTTTTCCCTCCAAAAAACTTAGTATATACACCTTTTCTTTCTTTTTTTCGGCAGGCAGGCAGGTGTGTGTGTGTCCCCGTCCCTCCCGAGAGAGCGCTGCCCCTTGCCTCTGCCCGCAGGTGCCGACGGTCCGCTTTCGCTTGCAGCTCACTCGGCACGGCTGCTGCTGGTGGGAGGGGCCTAAGCTAAGGAGGCCGGCCGGCTGGCGCCCCCCGCGGCTGCGGTCGTTGTCGGGCCGTTGACAGGAGATCAAAGAGCAGGGCCCCCGCCCGGGACTGGCGGGCAGGCAGGCGAGCAAGCAGGCAGGCAAGAGAGGGGGAGAGCGGAGTCCGGGCGGCCGGCAGCCGCGTGCGGACCGGGCTCCAGAGGCGTCGGCCTGCGCCGCTGCGCGCCAGCCGGACGCCCGCGCGCCCGCCCAAGGCCGGCGTCGGGCATCGCTTCTCGGCCTTTTGGCTAAGATCAAGTGTAGTATCTGTTCTTATCAGTTTAATATCTGATACGTCCCCCATCGGGGGACCACATATTAAACGGATTTTTGGAACAGGGAGCTGGATCAGGAGCTTGCTCCGTCCTCTCCACGCATCGGCCCGGTATTGCAGCGCCTCCGGGAACGGTGCACTACCTTCTCTCAGCGGTGAAAAGACAGACGTAGCTAGCAAGCAAGCGAGGTGGACCGGAGCTCCTTCCTCTCCGGTCTCGTCTCTCGTCCATCTGTGTGTCTCTGTGTCTCTCTCTCTCCCCCTCCCCGTTCCCGTGCTCCCTCCGTGCACTTCCCGCGCCTCGACTCTCTCGGCAAGCAGGCCGGCCCCCTTTTCGGCTCCCGTGCGTTTTCCCTCCAAAAAACTTAGTTTTTTCCTCCTTTTTCCAGGGAGGCAGGCGTGGCTGTGTGTGTGTGTGTGTGTGTGTGTGTGTGTGTGTGTGTGTGTGTGTGTGTGTGTCCCCGTCCTTGCAGGCGGGCCCCTTTCGACAGCCGGCCGTTTTCCCTCCAAAAAACTTAGTATATACACCTTTTCTTTCTTTTTTTCGGCAGGCAGGCAGGTGTGTGTGTGTCCCCGTCCCTCCCGAGAGAGCGCTGCCCCTTGCCTCTGCCCGCAGGTGCCGACGGTCCGCTTTCGCTTGCAGCTCACTCGGCACGGCTGCTGCTGGTGGGAGGGGCCTAAGCTAAGGAGGCCGGCCGGCTGGCGCCCCCCGCGGCTGCGGTCGTTGTCGGGCCGTTGACAGGAGATCAAAGAGCAGGGCCCCCGCCCGGGACTGGCGGGCAGGCAGGCGAGCAAGCAGGCAGGCAAGAGAGGGGGAGAGCGGAGTCCGGGCGGCCGGCAGCCGCGTGCGGACCGGGCTCCAGAGGCGTCGGCCTGCGCCGCTGCGCGCCAGCCGGACGCCCGCGCGCCCGCCCAAGGCCGGCGTCGGGCATCGCTTCTCGGCCTTTTGGCTAAGATCAAGTGTAGTATCTGTTCTTATCAGTTTAATATCTGATACGTCCCCCATCGGGGGACCACATATTAAACGGATTTTTGGAACAGGGAGCTGGATCAGGAGCTTGCTCCGTCCTCTCCACGCATCGGCCCGGTATTGCAGCGCCTCCGGGAACGGTGCACTACCTTCTCTCAGCGGTGAAAAGACAGACGTAGCTAGCAAGCAAGCGAGGTGGACCGGAGCTCCTTCCTCTCCGGTCTCGTCTCTCGTCCATCTGTGTGTCTCTGTGTCTCTCTCTCTCCCCCTCCCCGTTCCCGTGCTCCCTCCGTGCACTTTCCCGCGCCTCGACTCTCTCTGGCAAGCAGGCCGGCCCCCTTTTCGGCTCCCGTGCGTTTTCCCTCCAAAAAACTTAGTTTTTTCCTCCTTTTTCCAGGGAGGCAGGCGTGGCTTGTGTGTGTGTGTGTGTGTGTGTGTGTGTGTGTGTGTGTGTGTGTGTGTGTGTGTGTCCCCGTCCTTGCAGGCGGGCCCCTTTCGACAGCCGGCCGTTTTCCCTCCAAAAAACTTAGTATATACACCTTTTCTTTCTTTTTTTCGGCAGGCAGGCAGGTGTGTGTGTGTCCCCGTCCCTCCCGAGAGAGCGCTGCCCCTTGCCTCTGCCCGCAGGTGCCGACGGTCCGCTTTCGCTTGCAGCTCACTCGGCACGGCTGCTGCTGGTGGGAGGGGCCTAAGCTAAGGAGGCCGGCCGGCTGGCGCCCCCCGCGGCTGCGGTCGTTGTCGGGCCGTTGACAGGAGATCAAAGAGCAGGGCCCCCGCCCGGGACTGGCGGGCAGGCAGGCGAGCAAGCAGGCAGGCAAGAGAGGGGGAGAGCGGAGTCCGGGCGGCCGGCAGCCGCGTGCGGACCGGGCTCCAGAGGCGTCGGCCTGCGCCGCTGCGCGCCAGCCGGACGCCCGCGCGCCCGCCCAAGGCCGGCGTCGGGCATCGCTTCTCGGCCTTTTGGCTAAGATCAAGTGTAGTATCTGTTCTTATCAGTTTAATATCTGATACGTCCCCCATCGGGGGACCACATATTAAACGGATTTTTGGAACAGGGAGCTGGATCAGGAGCTTGCTCCGTCCTCTCCACGCATCGGCCCGGTATTGCAGCGCCTCCGGGAACGGTGCACTACCTTCTCTCAGCGGTGAAAAGACAGACGTAGCTAGCAAGCAAGCGAGGTGGACCGGAGCTCCTTCCTCTCCGGTCTCGTCTCTCGTCCATCTGTGTGTCTCTGTGTCTCTCTCTCTCCCCCTCCCCGTTCCCGTGCTCCCTCCGTGCACTTTCCCGCGCCTCGACTCTCTCGGCAAGCAGGCCGGCCCCCTTTTCGGCTCCCGTGCGTTTTCCCTCCAAAAAACTTAGTTTTTTCCTCCTTTTTCCAGGGAGGCAGGCGTGGCTTGTGTGTGTGTGTGTGTGTGTGTGTGTGTGTGTGTGTGTGTGTGTGTGTGTGTGTCCCCGTCCTTGCAGGCGGGCCCCTTTCGACAGCCGGCCGTTTTCCCTCCAAAAAACTTAGTATATACACCTTTTCTTTCTTTTTTTCGGCAGGCAGGCAGGTGTGTGTGTGTCCCCGTCCCTCCCGAGAGAGCGCTGCCCCTTGCCTCTGCCCGCAGGTGCCGACGGTCCGCTTTCGCTTGCAGCTCACTCGGCACGGCTGCTGCTGGTGGGAGGGGCCTAAGCTAAGGAGGCCGGCCGGCTGGCGCCCCCCGCGGCTGCGGTCGTTGTCGGGCCGTTGACAGGAGATCAAAGAGCAGGGCCCCCGCCCGGGACTGGCGGGCAGGCAGGCGAGCAAGCAGGCAGGCAAGAGAGGGGGAGAGCGGAGTCCGGGCGGCCGGCAGCCGCGTGCGGACCGGGCTCCAGAGGCGTCGGCCTGCGCCGCTGCGCGCCAGCCGGACGCCCGCGCGCCCGCCCAAGGCCGGCGTCGGGCATCGCTTCTCGGCCTTTTGGCTAAGATCAAGTGTAGTATCTGTTCTTATCAGTTTAATATCTGATACGTCCCCCATCGGGGGACCACATATTAAACGGATTTTTGGAACAGGGAGCTGGATCAGGAGCTTGCTCCGTCCTCTCCACGCATCGGCCCGGTATTGCAGCGCCTCCGGGAACGGTGCACTACCTTCTCTCAGCGGTGAAAAGACAGACGTAGCTAGCAAGCAAGCGAGGTGGACCGGAGCTCCTTCCTCTCCGGTCTCGTCTCTCGTCCATCTGTGTGTCTCTGTGTCTCTCTCTCTCCCCCTCCCCGTTCCCGTGCTCCCTCCGTGCACTTTCCCGCGCCTCGACTCTCTCGGCAAGCAGGCCGGCCCCCTTTTCGGCTCCCGTGCGTTTTCCCTCCAAAAAACTTAGTTTTTTCCTCCTTTTTCCAGGGAGGCAGGCGTGGCTTGTGTGTGTGTGTGTGTGTGTGTGTGTGTGTGTGTGTGTGTGTGTGTGTGTGTGTGTCCCCGTCCTTGCAGGCGGGCCCCTTTCGACAGCCGGCCGTTTTCCCTCCAAAAAACTTAGTATATACACCTTTTCTTTCTTTTTTTCGGCAGGCAGGCAGGTGTGTGTGTGTCCCCGTCCCTCCCGAGAGAGCGCTGCCCCTTGCCTCTGCCCGCAGGTGCCGACGGTCCGCTTTCGCTTGCAGCTCACTCGGCACGGCTGCTGCTGGTGGGAGGGGCCTAAGCTAAGGAGGCCGGCCGGCTGGCGCCCCCCGCGGCTGCGGTCGTTGTCGGGCCGTTGACAGGAGATCAAAGAGCAGGGCCCCCGCCCGGGACTGGCGGGCAGGCAGGCGAGCAAGCAGGCAGGCAAGAGAGGGGGAGAGCGGAGTCCGGGCGGCCGGCAGCCGCGTGCGGACCGGGCTCCAGAGGCGTCGGCCTGCGCCGCTGCGCGCCAGCCGGACGCCCGCGCGCCCGCCCAAGGCCGGCGTCGGGCATCGCTTCTCGGCCTTTTGGCTAAGATCAAGTGTAGTATCTGTTCTTATCAGTTTAATATCTGATACGTCCCCCATCGGGGGACCACATATTAAACGGATTTTTGGAACAGGGAGCTGGATCAGGAGCTTGCTCCGTCCTCTCCACGCATCGGCCCGGTATTGCAGCGCCTCCGGGAACGGTGCACTACCTTCTCTCAGCGGTGAAAAGACAGACGTAGCTAGCAAGCAAGCGAGGTGGACCGGAGCTCCTTCCTCTCCGGTCTCGTCTCTCGTCCATCTGTGTGTCTCTGTGTCTCTCTCTCTCCCCCTCCCCGTTCCCGTGCTCCCTCCGTGCACTTTCCCGCGCCTCGACTCTCTCGGCAAGCAGGCCGGCCCCCTTTTCGGCTCCCGTGCGTTTTCCCTCCAAAAAACTTAGTTTTTTCCTCCTTTTTCCAGGGAGGCAGGCGTGGCTTGTGTGTGTGTGTGTGTGTGTGTGTGTGTGTGTGTGTGTGTGTGTGTGTGTGTCCCCGTCCTTGCAGGCGGGCCCCTTTCGACAGCCGGCCGTTTTCCCTCCAAAAAACTTAGTATATACACCTTTTCTTTCTTTTTTTCGGCAGGCAGGCAGGTGTGTGTGTGTCCCCGTCCCTCCCGAGAGAGCGCTGCCCCTTGCCTCTGCCCGCAGGTGCCGACGGTCCGCTTTCGCTTGCAGCTCACTCGGCACGGCTGCTGCTGGTGGGAGGGGCCTAAGCTAAGGAGGCCGGCCGGCTGGCGCCCCCCGCGGCTGCGGTCGTTGTCGGGCCGTTGACAGGAGATCAAAGAGCAGGGCCCCCGCCCGGGACTGGCGGGCAGGCAGGCGAGCAAGCAGGCAGGCAAGAGAGGGGGAGAGCGGAGTCCGGGCGGCCGGCAGCCGCGTGCGGACCGGGCTCCAGAGGCGTCGGCCTGCGCCGCTGCGCGCCAGCCGGACGCCCGCGCGCCCGCCCAAGGCCGGCGTCGGGCATCGCTTCTCGGCCTTTTGGCTAAGATCAAGTGTAGTATCTGTTCTTATCAGTTTAATATCTGATACGTCCCCCATCGGGGGACCACATATTAAACGGATTTTTGGAACAGGGAGCTGGATCAGGAGCTTGCTCCGTCCTCTCCACGCATCGGCCCGGTATTGCAGCGCCTCCGGGAACGGTGCACTACCTTCTCTCAGCGGTGAAAAGACAGACGTAGCTAGCAAGCAAGCGAGGTGGACCGGAGCTCCTTCCTCTCCGGTCTCGTCTCTCGTCCATCTGTGTGTCTCTGTGTCTCTCTCTCTCCCCCTCCCCGTTCCCGTGCTCCCTCCGTGCACTTTCCCGCGCCTCGACTCTCTCGGCAAGCAGGCCGGCCCCCTTTTCGGCTCCCGTGCGTTTTCCCTCCAAAAAACTTAGTTTTTTCCTCCTTTTTCCAGGGAGGCAGGCGTGGCTTGTGTGTGTGTGTGTGTGTGTGTGTGTGTGTGTGTGTGTGTGTGTGTGTGTGTCCCCGTCCTTGCAGGCGGGCCCCTTTCGACAGCCGGCCGTTTTCCCTCCAAAAAACTTAGTATATACACCTTTTCTTTCTTTTTTTCGGCAGGCAGGCAGGTGTGTGTGTGTCCCCGTCCCTCCCGAGAGAGCGCTGCCCCTTGCCTCTGCCCGCAGGTGCCGACGGTCCGCTTTCGCTTGCAGCTCACTCGGCACGGCTGCTGCTGGTGGGAGGGGCCTAAGCTAAGGAGGCCGGCCGGCTGGCGCCCCCCGCGGCTGCGGTCGTTGTCGGGCCGTTGACAGGAGATCAAAGAGCAGGGCCCCCGCCCGGGACTGGCGGGCAGGCAGGCGAGCAAGCAGGCAGGCAAGAGAGGGGGAGAGCGGAGTCCGGGCGGCCGGCAGCCGCGTGCGGACCGGGCTCCAGAGGCGTCGGCCTGCGCCGCTGCGCGCCAGCCGGACGCCCGCGCGCCCGCCCAAGGCCGGCGTCGGGCATCGCTTCTCGGCCTTTTGGCTAAGATCAAGTGTAGTATCTGTTCTTATCAGTTTAATATCTGATACGTCCCCCATCGGGGGACCACATATTAAACGGATTTTTGGAACAGGGAGCTGGATCAGGAGCTTGCTCCGTCCTCTCCACGCATCGGCCCGGTATTGCAGCGCCTCCGGGAACGGTGCACTACCTTCTCTCAGCGGTGAAAAGACAGACGTAGCTAGCAAGCAAGCGAGGTGGACCGGAGCTCCTTCCTCTCCGGTCTCGTCTCTCGTCCATCTGTGTGTTCTCTGTGTCTCTCTCTCTCCCCCTCCCCGTTCCCGTGCTCCCTCCGTGCACTTTCCCGCGCCTCGACTCTCTCGGCAAGCAGGCCGGCCCCCTTTTCGGCTCCCGTGCGTTTTCCCTCCAAAAAACTTAGTTTTTTCCTCCTTTTTCCAGGGAGGCAGGCGTGGCTTGTGTGTGTGTGTGTGTGTGTGTGTGTGTGTGTGTGTGTGTGTGTGTGTGTGTCCCCGTCCTTGCAGGCGGGCCCCTTTCGACAGCCGGCCGTTTTCCCTCCAAAAAACTTAGTATATACACCTTTTCTTTCTTTTTTTCGGCAGGCAGGCAGGTGTGTGTGTGTCCCCGTCCCTCCCGAGAGAGCGCTGCCCCTTGCCTCTGCCCGCAGGTGCCGACGGTCCGCTTTCGCTTGCAGCTCACTCGGCACGGCTGCTGCTGGTGGGAGGGGCCTAAGCTAAGGAGGCCGGCCGGCTGGCGCCCCCCGCGGCTGCGGTCGTTGTCGGGCCGTTGACAGGAGATCAAAGAGCAGGGCCCCCGCCCGGGACTGGCGGGCAGGCAGGCGAGCAAGCAGGCAGGCAAGAGAGGGGGAGAGCGGAGTCCGGGCGGCCGGCAGCCGCGTGCGGACCGGGCTCCAGAGGCGTCGGCCTGCGCCGCTGCGCGCCAGCCGGACGCCCGCGCGCCCGCCCAAGGCCGGCGTCGGGCATCGCTTCTCGGCCTTTTGGCTAAGATCAAGTGTAGTATCTGTTCTTATCAGTTTAATATCTGATACGTCCCCCATCGGGGGACCACATATTAAACGGATTTTTGGAACAGGGAGCTGGATCAGGAGCTTGCTCCGTCCTCTCCACGCATCGGCCCGGTATTGCAGCGCCTCCGGGAACGGTGCACTACCTTCTCTCAGCGGTGAAAAGACAGACGTAGCTAGCAAGCAAGCGAGGTGGACCGGAGCTCCTTCCTCTCCGGTCTCGTCTCTCGTCCATCTGTGTGTCTCTGTGTCTCTCTCTCTCCCCCTCCCCGTTCCCGTGCTCCCTCCGTGCACTTTCCCGCGCCTCGACTCTCTCGGCAAGCAGGCCGGCCCCCTTTTCGGCTCCCGTGCGTTTTCCCTCCAAAAAACTTAGTTTTTTCCTCCTTTTTCCAGGGAGGCAGGCGTGGCTTGTGTGTGTGTGTGTGTGTGTGTGTGTGTGTGTGTGTGTGTGTGTGTGTGTCCCCGTCCTTGCAGGCGGGCCCCTTTCGACAGCCGGCCGTTTTCCCTCCAAAAAACTTAGTATATACACCTTTTCTTTCTTTTTTTCGGCAGGCAGGCAGGTGTGTGTGTGTCCCCGTCCCTCCCGAGAGAGCGCTGCCCCTTGCCTCTGCCCGCAGGTGCCGACGGTCCGCTTTCGCTTGCAGCTCACTCGGCACGGCTGCTGCTGGTGGGAGGGGCCTAAGCTAAGGAGGCCGGCCGGCTGGCGCCCCCCGCGGCTGCGGTCGTTGTCGGGCCGTTGACAGGAGATCAAAGAGCAGGGCCCCCGCCCGGGACTGGCGGGCAGGCAGGCGAGCAAGCAGGCAGGCAAGAGAGGGGGAGAGCGGAGTCCGGGCGGCCGGCAGCCGCGTGCGGACCGGGCTCCAGAGGCGTCGGCCTGCGCCGCTGCGCGCCAGCCGGACGCCCGCGCGCCCGCCCAAGGCCGGCGTCGGGCATCGCTTCTCGGCCTTTTGGCTAAGATCAAGTGTAGTATCTGTTCTTATCAGTTTAATATCTGATACGTCCCCCATCGGGGGACCACATATTAAACGGATTTTTGGAACAGGGAGCTGGATCAGGAGCTTGCTCCGTCCTCTCCACGCATCGGCCCGGTATTGCAGCGCCTCCGGGAACGGTGCACTACCTTCTCTCAGCGGTGAAAAGACAGACGTAGCTAGCAAGCAAGCGAGGTGGACCGGAGCTCCTTCCTCTCCGGTCTCGTCTCTCGTCCATCTGTGTGTCTCTGTGTCTCTCTCTCTCCCCCTCCCCGTTCCCGTGCTCCCTCCGTGCACTTTCCCGCGCCTCGACTCTCTCGGCAAGCAGGCCGGCCCCCTTTTCGGCTCCCGTGCGTTTTCCCTCCAAAAAACTTAGTTTTTTCCTCCTTTTTCCAGGGAGGCAGGCGTGGCTTGTGTGTGTGTGTGTGTGTGTGTGTGTGTGTGTGTGTGTGTGTGTGTGTGTGTCCCCGTCCTTGCAGGCGGGCCCCTTTCGACAGCCGGCCGTTTTCCCTCCAAAAAACTTAGTATATACACCTTTTCTTTCTTTTTTTCGGCAGGCAGGCAGGTGTGTGTGTGTCCCCGTCCCTCCCGAGAGAGCGCTGCCCCTTGCCTCTGCCCGCAGGTGCCGACGGTCCGCTTTCGCTTGCAGCTCACTCGGCACGGCTGCTGCTGGTGGGAGGGGCCTAAGCTAAGGAGGCCGGCCGGCTGGCGCCCCCCGCGGCTGCGGTCGTTGTCGGGCCGTTGACAGGAGATCAAAGAGCAGGGCCCCCGCCCGGGACTGGCGGGCAGGCAGGCGAGCAAGCAGGCAGGCAAGAGAGGGGGAGAGCGGAGTCCGGGCGGCCGGCAGCCGCGTGCGGACCGGGCTCCAGAGGCGTCGGCCTGCGCCGCTGCGCGCCAGCCGGACGCCCGCGCGCCCGCCCAAGGCCGGCGTCGGGCATCGCTTCTCGGCCTTTTGGCTAAGATCAAGTGTAGTATCTGTTCTTATCAGTTTAATATCTGATACGTCCCCCATCGGGGGACCACATATTAAACGGATTTTTGGAACAGGGAGCTGGATCAGGAGCTTGCTCCGTCCTCTCCACGCATCGGCCCGGTATTGCAGCGCCTCCGGGAACGGTGCACTACCTTCTCTCAGCGGTGAAAAGACAGACGTAGCTAGCAAGCAAGCGAGGTGGACCGGAGCTCCTTCCTCTCCGGTCTCGTCTCTCGTCCATCTGTGTGTCTCTGTGTCTCTCTCTCTCC
Source organism: Atractosteus spatula (assembly GCF_055471065.1). Lineage (NCBI taxonomy): Eukaryota > Metazoa > Chordata > Actinopteri > Semionotiformes > Lepisosteidae > Atractosteus > Atractosteus spatula. The sequence continues at coordinate 119,096 of NW_028296659.1, read as the reverse complement.
CCCTCCCCGTTCCCGTGCTCCCTCCGTGCACTTTCCCGCGCCTCGACTCTCTCGGCAAGCAGGCCGGCCCCCTTTTCGGCTCCCGTGCGTTTTCCCTCCAAAAAACTTAGTTTTTTCCTCCTTTTTCCAGGGAGGCAGGCGTGCTTGTGTGGTGTGTGTGTGTGTGTGTGTGTGTGTGTGTGTGTGTGTGTCCCCGTCCTTGCAGGCGGGCCCCTTTCGACAGCCGGCCGTTTTCCCTCCAAAAAACTTAGTATATACACCTTTTCTTTCTTTTTTTCGGCAGGCAGGCAGGTGTGTGTGTGTCCCCGTCCCTCCCGAGAGAGCGCTGCCCCTTGCCTCTGCCCGCAGGTGCCGACGGTCCGCTTTCGCTTGCAGCTCACTCGGCACGGCTGCTGCTGGTGGGAGGGGCCTAAGCTAAGGAGGCCGGCCGGCTGGCGCCCCCCGCGGCTGCGGTCGTTGTCGGGCCGTTGACAGGAGATCAAAGAGCAGGGCCCCCGCCCGGGACTGGCGGGCAGGCAGGCGAGCAAGCAGGCAGGCAAGAGAGGGGGAGAGCGGAGTCCGGGCGGCCGGCAGCCGCGTGCGGACCGGGCTCCAGAGGCGTCGGCCTGCGCCGCTGCGCGCCAGCCGGACGCCCGCGCGCCCGCCCAAGGCCGGCGTCGGGCATCGCTTCTCGGCCTTTTGGCTAAGATCAAGTGTAGTATCTGTTCTTATCAGTTTAATATCTGATACGTCCCCCATCGGGGGACCACATATTAAACGGATTTTTGGAACAGGGAGCTGGATCAGGAGCTTGCTCCGTCCTCTCCACGCATCGGCCCGGTATTGCAGCGCCTCCGGGAACGGTGCACTACCTTCTCTCAGCGGTGAAAAGACAGACGTAGCTAGCAAGCAAGCGAGGTGGACCGGAGCTCCTTCCTCTCCGGTCTCGTCTCTCGTCCATCTGTGTGTCTCTGTGTCTCTCTCTCTCCCCCTCCCCGTTCCCGTGCTCCCTCCGTGCACTTTCCCGCGCCTCGACTCTCTCGGCAAGCAGGCCGGCCCCCTTTTCGGCTCCCGTGCGTTTTCCCTCCAAAAAACTTAGTTTTTTCCTCCTTTTTCCAGGGAGGCAGGCGTGGCTTGTGTGTGTGTGTGTGTGTGTGTGTGTGTGTGTGTGTGTGTGTGTGTGTGTGTGTCCCCGTCCTTGCAGGCGGGCCCCTTTCGACAGCCGGCCGTTTTCCCTCCAAAAAACTTAGTATATACACCTTTTCTTTCTTTTTTTCGGCAGGCAGGCAGGTGTGTGTGTGTCCCCGTCCCTCCCGAGAGAGCGCTGCCCCTTGCCTCTGCCCGCAGGTGCCGACGGTCCGCTTTCGCTTGCAGCTCACTCGGCACGGCTGCTGCTGGTGGGAGGGGCCTAAGCTAAGGAGGCCGGCCGGCTGGCGCCCCCCGCGGCTGCGGTCGTTGTCGGGCCGTTGACAGGAGATCAAAGAGCAGGGCCCCCGCCCGGGACTGGCGGGCAGGCAGGCGAGCAAGCAGGCAGGCAAGAGAGGGGGAGAGCGGAGTCCGGGCGGCCGGCAGCCGCGTGCGGACCGGGCTCCAGAGGCGTCGGCCTGCGCCGCTGCGCGCCAGCCGGACGCCCGCGCGCCCGCCCAAGGCCGGCGTCGGGCATCGCTTCTCGGCCTTTTGGCTAAGATCAAGTGTAGTATCTGTTCTTATCAGTTTAATATCTGATACGTCCCCCATCGGGGGACCACATATTAAACGGATTTTTGGAACAGGGAGCTGGATCAGGAGCTTGCTCCGTCCTCTCCACGCATCGGCCCGGTATTGCAGCGCCTCCGGGAACGGTGCACTACCTTCTCTCAGCGGTGAAAAGACAGACGTAGCTAGCAAGCAAGCGAGGTGGACCGGAGCTCCTTCCTCTCCGGTCTCGTCTCTCGTCCATCTGTGTGTCTCTGTGTCTCTCTCTCTCCCCCTCCCCGTTCCCGTGCTCCCTCCGTGCACTTTCCCGCGCCTCGACTCTCTCGGCAAGCAGGCCGGCCCCCTTTTCGGCTCCCGTGCGTTTTCCCTCCAAAAAACTTAGTTTTTTCCTCCTTTTTCCAGGGAGGCAGGCGTGGCTGTGTGTGTGTGTGTGTGTGTGTGTGTGTGTGTGTGTGTGTGTGTGTGTGTGTGTGTCCCCGTCCTTGCAGGCGGGCCCCTTTCGACAGCCGGCCGTTTTCCCTCCAAAAAACTTAGTATATACACCTTTTCTTTCTTTTTTTCGGCAGGCAGGCAGGTGTGTGTGTGTCCCCGTCCCTCCCGAGAGAGCGCTGCCCCTTGCCTCTGCCCGCAGGTGCCGACGGTCCGCTTTCGCTTGCAGCTCACTCGGCACGGCTGCTGCTGGTGGGAGGGGCCTAAGCTAAGGAGGCCGGCCGGCTGGCGCCCCCCGCGGCTGCGGTCGTTGTCGGGCCGTTGACAGGAGATCAAAGAGCAGGGCCCCCGCCCGGGACTGGCGGGCAGGCAGGCGAGCAAGCAGGCAGGCAAGAGAGGGGGAGAGCGGAGTCCGGGCGGCCGGCAGCCGCGTGCGGACCGGGCTCCAGAGGCGTCGGCCTGCGCCGCTGCGCGCCAGCCGGACGCCCGCGCGCCCGCCCAAGGCCGGCGTCGGGCATCGCTTCTCGGCCTTTTGGCTAAGATCAAGTGTAGTATCTGTTCTTATCAGTTTAATATCTGATACGTCCCCCATCGGGGGACCACATATTAAACGGATTTTTGGAACAGGGAGCTGGATCAGGAGCTTGCTCCGTCCTCTCCACGCATCGGCCCGGTATTGCAGCGCCTCCGGGAACGGTGCACTACCTTCTCTCAGCGGTGAAAAGACAGACGTAGCTAGCAAGCAAGCGAGGTGGACCGGAGCTCCTTCCTCTCCGGTCTCGTCTCTCGTCCATCTGTGTGTCTCTGTGTCTCTCTCTCTCCCCCTCCCCGTTCCCGTGCTCCCTCCGTGCACTTTCCCGCGCCTCGACTCTCTCGGCAAGCAGGCCGGCCCCCTTTTCGGCTCCCGTGCGTTTTCCCTCCAAAAAACTTAGTTTTTTCCTCCTTTTTCCAGGGAGGCAGGCGTGGCTTGTGTGTGTGTGTGTGTGTGTGTGTGTGTGTGTGTGTGTGTGTGTGTGTGTGTCCCCGTCCTTGCAGGCGGGCCCCTTTCGACAGCCGGCCGTTTTCCCTCCAAAAAACTTAGTATATACACCTTTTCTTTCTTTTTTTCGGCAGGCAGGCAGGTGTGTGTGTGTCCCCGTCCCTCCCGAGAGAGCGCTGCCCCTTGCCTCTGCCCGCAGGTGCCGACGGTCCGCTTTCGCTTGCAGCTCACTCGGCACGGCTGCTGCTGGTGGGAGGGGCCTAAGCTAAGGAGGCCGGCCGGCTGGCGCCCCCCGCGGCTGCGGTCGTTGTCGGGCCGTTGACAGGAGATCAAAGAGCAGGGCCCCCGCCCGGGACTGGCGGGCAGGCAGGCGAGCAAGCAGGCAGGCAAGAGAGGGGGAGAGCGGAGTCCGGGCGGCCGGCAGCCGCGTGCGGACCGGGCTCCAGAGGCGTCGGCCTGCGCCGCTGCGCGCCAGCCGGACGCCCGCGCGCCCGCCCAAGGCCGGCGTCGGGCATCGCTTCTCGGCCTTTTGGCTAAGATCAAGTGTAGTATCTGTTCTTATCAGTTTAATATCTGATACGTCCCCCATCGGGGGACCACATATTAAACGGATTTTTGGAACAGGGAGCTGGATCAGGAGCTTGCTCCGTCCTCTCCACGCATCGGCCCGGTATTGCAGCGCCTCCGGGAACGGTGCACTACCTTCTCTCAGCGGTGAAAAGACAGACGTAGCTAGCAAGCAAGCGAGGTGGACCGGAGCTCCTTCCTCTCCGGTCTCGTCTCTCGTCCATCTGTGTGTCTCTGTGTCTCTCTCTCTCCCCCTCCCCGTTCCCGTGCTCCCTCCGTGCACTTTCCCGCGCCTCGACTCTCTCGGCAAGCAGGCCGGCCCCCTTTTCGGCTCCCGTGCGTTTTCCCTCCAAAAAACTTAGTTTTTTCCTCCTTTTTCCAGGGAGGCAGGCGTGGCTTGTGTGTGTGTGTGTGTGTGTGTGTGTGTGTGTGTGTGTGTGTGTGTGTCCCCGTCCTTGCAGGCGGGCCCCTTTCGACAGCCGGCCGTTTTCCCTCCAAAAAACTTAGTATATACACCTTTTCTTTCTTTTTTTCGGCAGGCAGGCAGGTGTGTGTGTGTCCCCGTCCCTCCCGAGAGAGCGCTGCCCCTTGCCTCTGCCCGCAGGTGCCGACGGTCCGCTTTCGCTTGCAGCTCACTCGGCACGGCTGCTGCTGGTGGGAGGGGCCTAAGCTAAGGAGGCCGGCCGGCTGGCGCCCCCCGCGGCTGCGGTCGTTGTCGGGCCGTTGACAGGAGATCAAAGAGCAGGGCCCCCGCCCGGGACTGGCGGGCAGGCAGGCGAGCAAGCAGGCAGGCAAGAGAGGGGGAGAGCGGAGTCCGGGCGGCCGGCAGCCGCGTGCGGACCGGGCTCCAGAGGCGTCGGCCTGCGCCGCTGCGCGCCAGCCGGACGCCCGCGCGCCCGCCCAAGGCCGGCGTCGGGCATCGCTTCTCGGCCTTTTGGCTAAGATCAAGTGTAGTATCTGTTCTTATCAGTTTAATATCTGATACGTCCCCCATCGGGGGACCACATATTAAACGGATTTTTGGAACAGGGAGCTGGATCAGGAGCTTGCTCCGTCCTCTCCACGCATCGGCCCGGTATTGCAGCGCCTCCGGGAACGGTGCACTACCTTCTCTCAGCGGTGAAAAGACAGACGTAGCTAGCAAGCAAGCGAGGTGGACCGGAGCTCCTTCCTCTCCGGTCTCGTCTCTCGTCCATCTGTGTGTCTCTGTGTCTCTCTCTCTCCCCCTCCCCGTTCCCGTGCTCCCTCCGTGCACTTTCCCGCGCCTCGACTCTCTCGGCAAGCAGGCCGGCCCCCTTTTCGGCTCCCGTGCGTTTTCCCTCCAAAAAACTTAGTTTTTTCCTCCTTTTTCCAGGGAGGCAGGCGTGGCTTGTGTGTGTGTGTGTGTGTGTGTGTGTGTGTGTGTGTGTGTGTGTGTGTGTGTGTCCCCGTCCTTGCAGGCGGGCCCCTTTCGACAGCCGGCCGTTTTCCCTCCAAAAAACTTAGTATATACACCTTTTCTTTCTTTTTTTCGGCAGGCAGGCAGGTGTGTGTGTGTCCCCGTCCCTCCCGAGAGAGCGCTGCCCCTTGCCTCTGCCCGCAGGTGCCGACGGTCCGCTTTCGCTTGCAGCTCACTCGGCACGGCTGCTGCTGGTGGGAGGGGCCTAAGCTAAGGAGGCCGGCCGGCTGGCGCCCCCCGCGGCTGCGGTCGTTGTCGGGCCGTTGACAGGAGATCAAAGAGCAGGGCCCCCGCCCGGGACTGGCGGGCAGGCAGGCGAGCAAGCAGGCAGGCAAGAGAGGGGGAGAGCGGAGTCCGGGCGGCCGGCAGCCGCGTGCGGACCGGGCTCCAGAGGCGTCGGCCTGCGCCGCTGCGCGCCAGCCGGACGCCCGCGCGCCCGCCCAAGGCCGGCGTCGGGCATCGCTTCTCGGCCTTTTGGCTAAGATCAAGTGTAGTATCTGTTCTTATCAGTTTAATATCTGATACGTCCCCCATCGGGGGACCACATATTAAACGGATTTTTGGAACAGGGAGCTGGATCAGGAGCTTGCTCCGTCCTCTCCACGCATCGGCCCGGTATTGCAGCGCCTCCGGGAACGGTGCACTACCTTCTCTCAGCGGTGAAAAGACAGACGTAGCTAGCAAGCAAGCGAGGTGGACCGGAGCTCCTTCCTCTCCGGTCTCGTCTCTCGTCCATCTGTGTGTCTCTGTGTCTCTCTCTCTCCCCCTCCCCGTTCCCGTGCTCCCTCCGTGCACTTTCCCGCGCCTCGACTCTCTCGGCAAGCAGGCCGGCCCCCTTTTCGGCTCCCGTGCGTTTTCCCTCCAAAAAACTTAGTTTTTTCCTCCTTTTTCCAGGGAGGCAGGCGTGGCTTGTGTGTGTGTGTGTGTGTGTGTGTGTGTGTGTGTGTGTGTGTGTGTGTGTGTCCCCGTCCTTGCAGGCGGGCCCCTTTCGACAGCCGGCCGTTTTCCCTCCAAAAAACTTAGTATATACACCTTTTCTTTCTTTTTTTCGGCAGGCAGGCAGGTGTGTGTGTGTCCCCGTCCCTCCCGAGAGAGCGCTGCCCCTTGCCTCTGCCCGCAGGTGCCGACGGTCCGCTTTCGCTTGCAGCTCACTCGGCACGGCTGCTGCTGGTGGGAGGGGCCTAAGCTAAGGAGGCCGGCCGGCTGGCGCCCCCCGCGGCTGCGGTCGTTGTCGGGCCGTTGACAGGAGATCAAAGAGCAGGGCCCCCGCCCGGGACTGGCGGGCAGGCAGGCGAGCAAGCAGGCAGGCAAGAGAGGGGGAGAGCGGAGTCCGGGCGGCCGGCAGCCGCGTGCGGACCGGGCTCCAGAGGCGTCGGCCTGCGCCGCTGCGCGCCAGCCGGACGCCCGCGCGCCCGCCCAAGGCCGGCGTCGGGCATCGCTTCTCGGCCTTTTGGCTAAGATCAAGTGTAGTATCTGTTCTTATCAGTTTAATATCTGATACGTCCCCCATCGGGGGACCACATATTAAACGGATTTTTGGAACAGGGAGCTGGATCAGGAGCTTGCTCCGTCCTCTCCACGCATCGGCCCGGTATTGCAGCGCCTCCGGGAACGGTGCACTACCTTCTCTCAGCGGTGAAAAGACAGACGTAGCTAGCAAGCAAGCGAGGTGGACCGGAGCTCCTTCCTCTCCGGTCTCGTCTCTCGTCCATCTGTGTGTCTCTGTGTCTCTCTCTCTCCCCCTCCCCGTTCCCGTGCTCCCTCCGTGCACTTTCCCGCGCCTCGACTCTCTCGGCAAGCAGGCCGGCCCCCTTTTCGGCTCCCGTGCGTTTTCCCTCCAAAAAACTTAGTTTTTTCCTCCTTTTTCCAGGGAGGCAGGCGTGGCTTGTGTGTGTGTGTGTGTGTGTGTGTGTGTGTGTGTGTGTGTGTGTGTGTGTGTGTCCCCGTCCTTGCAGGCGGGCCCCTTTCGACAGCCGGCCGTTTTCCCTCCAAAAAACTTAGTATATACACCTTTTCTTTCTTTTTTTCGGCAGGCAGGCAGGTGTGTGTGTGTCCCCGTCCCTCCCGAGAGAGCGCTGCCCCTTGCCTCTGCCCGCAGGTGCCGACGGTCCGCTTTCGCTTGCAGCTCACTCGGCACGGCTGCTGCTGGTGGGAGGGGCCTAAGCTAAGGAGGCCGGCCGGCTGGCGCCCCCCGCGGCTGCGGTCGTTGTCGGGCCGTTGACAGGAGATCAAAGAGCAGGGCCCCCGCCCGGGACTGGCGGGCAGGCAGGCGAGCAAGCAGGCAGGCAAGAGAGGGGGAGAGCGGAGTCCGGGCGGCCGGCAGCCGCGTGCGGACCGGGCTCCAGAGGCGTCGGCCTGCGCCGCTGCGCGCCAGCCGGACGCCCGCGCGCCCGCCCAAGGCCGGCGTCGGGCATCGCTTCTCGGCCTTTTGGCTAAGATCAAGTGTAGTATCTGTTCTTATCAGTTTAATATCTGATACGTCCCCCATCGGGGGACCACATATTAAACGGATTTTTGGAACAGGGAGCTGGATCAGGAGCTTGCTCCGTCCTCTCCACGCATCGGCCCGGTATTGCAGCGCCTCCGGGAACGGTGCACTACCTTCTCTCAGCGGTGAAAAGACAGACGTAGCTAGCAAGCAAGCGAGGTGGACCGGAGCTCCTTCCTCTCCGGTCTCGTCTCTCGTCCATCTGTGTGTCTCTGTGTCTCTCTCTCTCCCCCTCCCCGTTCCCGTGCTCCCTCCGTGCACTTTCCCGCGCCTCGACTCTCTCGGCAAGCAGGCCGGCCCCCTTTTCGGCTCCCGTGCGTTTTCCCTCCAAAAAACTTAGTTTTTTCCTCCTTTTTCCAGGGAGGCAGGCGTGGCTTGTGTGTGTGTGTGTGTGTGTGTGTGTGTGTGTGTGTGTGTGTGTGTGTGTCCCCGTCCTTGCAGGCGGGCCCCTTTCGACAGCCGGCCGTTTTCCCTCCAAAAAACTTAGTATATACACCTTTTCTTTCTTTTTTTCGGCAGGCAGGCAGGTGTGTGTGTGTCCCCGTCCCTCCCGAGAGAGCGCTGCCCCTTGCCTCTGCCCGCAGGTGCCGACGGTCCGCTTTCGCTTGCAGCTCACTCGGCACGGCTGCTGCTGGTGGGAGGGGCCTAAGCTAAGGAGGCCGGCCGGCTGGCGCCCCCCGCGGCTGCGGTCGTTGTCGGGCCGTTGACAGGAGATCAAAGAGCAGGGCCCCCGCCCGGGACTGGCGGGCAGGCAGGCGAGCAAGCAGGCAGGCAAGAGAGGGGGAGAGCGGAGTCCGGGCGGCCGGCAGCCGCGTGCGGACCGGGCTCCAGAGGCGTCGGCCTGCGCCGCTGCGCGCCAGCCGGACGCCCGCGCGCCCGCCCAAGGCCGGCGTCGGGCATCGCTTCTCGGCCTTTTGGCTAAGATCAAGTGTAGTATCTGTTCTTATCAGTTTAATATCTGATACGTCCCCCATCGGGGGACCACATATTAAACGGATTTTTGGAACAGGGAGCTGGATCAGGAGCTTGCTCCGTCCTCTCCACGCATCGGCCCGGTATTGCAGCGCCTCCGGGAACGGTGCACTACCTTCTCTCAGCGGTGAAAAGACAGACGTAGCTAGCAAGCAAGCGAGGTGGACCGGAGCTCCTTCCTCTCCGGTCTCGTCTCTCGTCCATCTGTGTGTCTCTGTGTCTCTCTCTCTCCCCCTCCCCGTTCCCGTGCTCCCTCCGTGCACTTTCCCGCGCCTCGACTCTCTCGGCAAGCAGGCCGGCCCCCTTTTCGGCTCCCGTGCGTTTTCCCTCCAAAAAACTTAGTTTTTTCCTCCTTTTTCCAGGGAGGCAGGCGTGGCTGTGTGTGTGTGTGTGTGTGTGTGTGTGTGTGTGTGTGTGTGTGTGTGTGTGTCCCCGTCCTTGCAGGCGGGCCCCTTTCGACAGCCGGCCGTTTTCCCTCCAAAAAACTTAGTATATACACCTTTTCTTTCTTTTTTTCGGCAGGCAGGCAGGTGTGTGTGTGTCCCCGTCCCTCCCGAGAGAGCGCTGCCCCTTGCCTCTGCCCGCAGGTGCCGACGGTCCGCTTTCGCTTGCAGCTCACTCGGCACGGCTGCTGCTGGTGGGAGGGGCCTAAGCTAAGGAGGCCGGCCGGCTGGCGCCCCCCGCGGCTGCGGTCGTTGTCGGGCCGTTGACAGGAGATCAAAGAGCAGGGCCCCCGCCCGGGACTGGCGGGCAGGCAGGCGAGCAAGCAGGCAGGCAAGAGAGGGGGAGAGCGGAGTCCGGGCGGCCGGCAGCCGCGTGCGGACCGGGCTCCAGAGGCGTCGGCCTGCGCCGCTGCGCGCCAGCCGGACGCCCGCGCGCCCGCCCAAGGCCGGCGTCGGGCATCGCTTCTCGGCCTTTTGGCTAAGATCAAGTGTAGTATCTGTTCTTATCAGTTTAATATCTGATACGTCCCCCATCGGGGGACCACATATTAAACGGATTTTTGGAACAGGGAGCTGGATCAGGAGCTTGCTCCGTCCTCTCCACGCATCGGCCCGGTATTGCAGCGCCTCCGGGAACGGTGCACTACCTTCTCTCAGCGGTGAAAAGACAGACGTAGCTAGCAAGCAAGCGAGGTGGACCGGAGCTCCTTCCTCTCCGGTCTCGTCTCTCGTCCATCTGTGTGTCTCTGTGTCTCTCTCTCTCCCCCTCCCCGTTCCCGTGCTCCCTCCGTGCACTTTCCCGCGCCTCGACTCTCTCGGCAAGCAGGCCGGCCCCCTTTTCGGCTCCCGTGCGTTTTCCCTCCAAAAAACTTAGTTTTTTCCTCCTTTTTCCAGGGAGGCAGGCGTGGCTTGTGTGTGTGTGTGTGTGTGTGTGTGTGTGTGTGTGTGTGTGTGTGTGTGTGTGTCCCCGTCCTTGCAGGCGGGCCCCTTTCGACAGCCGGCCGTTTTCCCTCCAAAAAACTTAGTATATACACCTTTTCTTTCTTTTTTTCGGCAGGCAGGCAGGTGTGTGTGTGTCCCCGTCCCTCCCGAGAGAGCGCTGCCCCTTGCCTCTGCCCGCAGGTGCCGACGGTCCGCTTTCGCTTGCAGCTCACTCGGCACGGCTGCTGCTGGTGGGAGGGGCCTAAGCTAAGGAGGCCGGCCGGCTGGCGCCCCCCGCGGCTGCGGTCGTTGTCGGGCCGTTGACAGGAGATCAAAGAGCAGGGCCCCCGCCCGGGACTGGCGGGCAGGCAGGCGAGCAAGCAGGCAGGCAAGAGAGGGGGAGAGCGGAGTCCGGGCGGCCGGCAGCCGCGTGCGGACCGGGCTCCAGAGGCGTCGGCCTGCGCCGCTGCGCGCCAGCCGGACGCCCGCGCGCCCGCCCAAGGCCGGCGTCGGGCATCGCTTCTCGGCCTTTTGGCTAAGATCAAGTGTAGTATCTGTTCTTATCAGTTTAATATCTGATACGTCCCCCATCGGGGGACCACATATTAAACGGATTTTTGGAACAGGGAGCTGGATCAGGAGCTTGCTCCGTCCTCTCCACGCATCGGCCCGGTATTGCAGCGCCTCCGGGAACGGTGCACTACCTTCTCTCAGCGGTGAAAAGACAGACGTAGCTAGCAAGCAAGCGAGGTGGACCGGAGCTCCTTCCTCTCCGGTCTCGTCTCTCGTCCATCTGTGTGTCTCTGTGTCTCTCTCTCTCCCCCTCCCCGTTCCCGTGCTCCCTCCGTGCACTTTCCCGCGCCTCGACTCTCTCGGCAAGCAGGCCGGCCCCCTTTTCGGCTCCCGTGCGTTTTCCCTCCAAAAAACTTAGTTTTTTCCTCCTTTTTCCAGGGAGGCAGGCGTGGCTTGTGTGTGTGTGTGTGTGTGTGTGTGTGTGTGTGTGTGTGTGTGTGTGTGTGTCCCCGTCCTTGCAGGCGGGCCCCTTTCGACAGCCGGCCGTTTTCCCTCCAAAAAACTTAGTATATACACCTTTTCTTTCTTTTTTTCGGCAGGCAGGCAGGTGTGTGTGTGTCCCCGTCCCTCCCGAGAGAGCGCTGCCCCTTGCCTCTGCCCGCAGGTGCCGACGGTCCGCTTTCGCTTGCAGCTCACTCGGCACGGCTGCTGCTGGTGGGAGGGGCCTAAGCTAAGGAGGCCGGCCGGCTGGCGCCCCCCGCGGCTGCGGTCGTTGTCGGGCCGTTGACAGGAGATCAAAGAGCAGGGCCCCCGCCCGGGACTGGCGGGCAGGCAGGCGAGCAAGCAGGCAGGCAAGAGAGGGGGAGAGCGGAGTCCGGGCGGCCGGCAGCCGCGTGCGGACCGGGCTCCAGAGGCGTCGGCCTGCGCCGCTGCGCGCCAGCCGGACGCCCGCGCGCCCGCCCAAGGCCGGCGTCGGGCATCGCTTCTCGGCCTTTTGGCTAAGATCAAGTGTAGTATCTGTTCTTATCAGTTTAATATCTGATACGTCCCCCATCGGGGGACCACATATTAAACGGATTTTTGGAACAGGGAGCTGGATCAGGAGCTTGCTCCGTCCTCTCCACGCATCGGCCCGGTATTGCAGCGCCTCCGGGAACGGTGCACTACCTTCTCTCAGCGGTGAAAAGACAGACGTAGCTAGCAAGCAAGCGAGGTGGACCGGAGCTCCTTCCTCTCCGGTCTCGTCTCTCGTCCATCTGTGTGTCTCTGTGTCTCTCTCTCTCCCCCTCCCCGTTCCCGTGCTCCCTCCGTGCACTTTCCCGCGCCTCGACTCTCTCGGCAAGCAGGCCGGCCCCCTTTTCGGCTCCCGTGCGTTTTCCCTCCAAAAAACTTAGTTTTTTCCTCCTTTTTCCAGGGAGGCAGGCGTGGCTTGTGTGTGTGTGTGTGTGTGTGTGTGTGTGTGTGTGTGTGTGTGTGTGTGTCCCCGTCCTTGCAGGCGGGCCCCTTTCGACAGCCGGCCGTTTTCCCTCCAAAAAACTTAGTATATACACCTTTTCTTTCTTTTTTTCGGCAGGCAGGCAGGTGTGTGTGTGTCCCCGTCCCTCCCGAGAGAGCGCTGCCCCTTGCCTCTGCCCGCAGGTGCCGACGGTCCGCTTTCGCTTGCAGCTCACTCGGCACGGCTGCTGCTGGTGGGAGGGGCCTAAGCTAAGGAGGCCGGCCGGCTGGCGCCCCCCGCGGCTGCGGTCGTTGTCGGGCCGTTGACAGGAGATCAAAGAGCAGGGCCCCCGCCCGGGACTGGCGGGCAGGCAGGCGAGCAAGCAGGCAGGCAAGAGAGGGGGAGAGCGGAGTCCGGGCGGCCGGCAGCCGCGTGCGGACCGGGCTCCAGAGGCGTCGGCCTGCGCCGCTGCGCGCCAGCCGGACGCCCGCGCGCCCGCCCAAGGCCGGCGTCGGGCATCGCTTCTCGGCCTTTTGGCTAAGATCAAGTGTAGTATCTGTTCTTATCAGTTTAATATCTGATACGTCCCCCATCGGGGGACCACATATTAAACGGATTTTTGGAACAGGGAGCTGGATCAGGAGCTTGCTCCGTCCTCTCCACGCATCGGCCCGGTATTGCAGCGCCTCCGGGAACGGTGCACTACCTTCTCTCAGCGGTGAAAAGACAGACGTAGCTAGCAAGCAAGCGAGGTGGACCGGAGCTCCTTCCTCTCCGGTCTCGTCTCTCGTCCATCTGTGTGTCTCTGTGTCTCTCTCTCTCCCCCTCCCCGTTCCCGTGCTCCCTCCGTGCACTTTCCCGCGCCTCGACTCTCTCGGCAAGCAGGCCGGCCCCCTTTTCGGCTCCCGTGCGTTTTCCCTCCAAAAAACTTAGTTTTTTCCTCCTTTTTCCAGGGAGGCAGGCGTGGCTTGTGTGTGTGTGTGTGTGTGTGTGTGTGTGTGTGTGTGTGTGTGTGTGTGTCCCCGTCCTTGCAGGCGGGCCCCTTTCGACAGCCGGCCGTTTTCCCTCCAAAAAACTTAGTATATACACCTTTTCTTTCTTTTTTTCGGCAGGCAGGCAGGTGTGTGTGTGTCCCCGTCCCTCCCGAGAGAGCGCTGCCCCTTGCCTCTGCCCGCAGGTGCCGACGGTCCGCTTTCGCTTGCAGCTCACTCGGCACGGCTGCTGCTGGTGGGAGGGGCCTAAGCTAAGGAGGCCGGCCGGCTGGCGCCCCCCGCGGCTGCGGTCGTTGTCGGGCCGTTGACAGGAGATCAAAGAGCAGGGCCCCCGCCCGGGACTGGCGGGCAGGCAGGCGAGCAAGCAGGCAGGCAAGAGAGGGGGAGAGCGGAGTCCGGGCGGCCGGCAGCCGCGTGCGGACCGGGCTCCAGAGGCGTCGGCCTGCGCCGCTGCGCGCCAGCCGGACGCCCGCGCGCCCGCCCAAGGCCGGCGTCGGGCATCGCTTCTCGGCCTTTTGGCTAAGATCAAGTGTAGTATCTGTTCTTATCAGTTTAATATCTGATACGTCCCCCATCGGGGGACCACATATTAAACGGATTTTTGGAACAGGGAGCTGGATCAGGAGCTTGCTCCGTCCTCTCCACGCATCGGCCCGGTATTGCAGCGCCTCCGGGAACGGTGCACTACCTTCTCTCAGCGGTGAAAAGACAGACGTAGCTAGCAAGCAAGCGAGGTGGACCGGAGCTCCTTCCTCTCCGGTCTCGTCTCTCGTCCATCTGTGTGTCTCTGTGTCTCTCTCTCTCCCCCTCCCCGTTCCCGTGCTCCCTCCGTGCACTTTCCCGCGCCTCGACTCTCTCGGCAAGCAGGCCGGCCCCCTTTTCGGCTCCCGTGCGTTTTCCCTCCAAAAAACTTAGTTTTTTCCTCCTTTTTCCAGGGAGGCAGGCGTGGCTTGTGTGTGTGTGTGTGTGTGTGTGTGTGTGTGTGTGTGTGTGTGTGTGTGTCCCCGTCCTTGCAGGCGGGCCCCTTTCGACAGCCGGCCGTTTTCCCTCCAAAAAACTTAGTATATACACCTTTTCTTTCTTTTTTTCGGCAGGCAGGCAGGTGTGTGTGTGTCCCCGTCCCTCCCGAGAGAGCGCTGCCCCTTGCCTCTGCCCGCAGGTGCCGACGGTCCGCTTTCGCTTGCAGCTCACTCGGCACGGCTGCTGCTGGTGGGAGGGGCCTAAGCTAAGGAGGCCGGCCGGCTGGCGCCCCCCGCGGCTGCGGTCGTTGTCGGGCCGTTGACAGGAGATCAAAGAGCAGGGCCCCCGCCCGGGACTGGCGGGCAGGCAGGCGAGCAAGCAGGCAGGCAAGAGAGGGGGAGAGCGGAGTCCGGGCGGCCGGCAGCCGCGTGCGGACCGGGCTCCAGAGGCGTCGGCCTGCGCCGCTGCGCGCCAGCCGGACGCCCGCGCGCCCGCCCAAGGCCGGCGTCGGGCATCGCTTCTCGGCCTTTTGGCCAAGGTCGGAGGTCGAGGGAGGGACGAGATCGGAGGACAACACTTTTCAACTGAGGACGCCGCTGGATTGTTTCGTTTTGGACCCCGGACTGTTTTCTTGGATTTGCGTTTGGATTTCGGACTTTTGGATTTGCGTTTCACTTGGGACTTTTGGTGCGTGGGCTGCTTGGCAGCCGAAAGGCTGCTTTTCGTCATGGCTGCGGATCCCGGGGAGGCGACGAAGGACGGGCTGAACCCCAGCGTACGATGGACCATCCGCTTTCATTGGAAGGCGGAGACGGAGCCTCCGGGACGTGAGCTTTTCGAAGACGAAGTGCTGTTTGGAATTCTGGGATGTAAGGCGAGCGATATTTTATGTCTGCAGGGGAACCGGGCACAGAAATTTATGGATGCCACCTTCAACAGTGCTAAACTGCACAAGGAGGCGGCGGAGAGATGTGCACGAGCGAAGGCGGACGGGAAACTGCGTGAGTATGAGTGCGGGGGCCTGCAAGGCGACAATAAAAGGTGGGTGGTCGTCCACATGTTCGAGCCTTTTTTGACTGACCAGGATGTGACGACCTTTTTGCGTCGGTACGTGGAGGTGCTTCAGGGCCCATATGTCATCAGTGACACCCGTACTGTCTGGACTGGGAAGCGCCGCTATCAGGTCGAGCTACGGCAGGATCTAAGGTCGCCGGACGGCTTCGCCCACCCACCGGGCAACTTTTTCATCGGGCCAGGTAGGGGGTATTTGTATTATTGGAACCAGCCGGATTTTTGCAGGAAGTGTCGTGGCTTTGGACATCGCGAGGGGTCGTGCACTGTCGGAGAGTGTGGGAAGTGCCACCGCACTGGCCACTCCACACGGGCATGCCCAGTAAAGGAGTGCTCCCTGTGTGGGAACACGGGGCATTTGTTCCGGCAGTGCAGCCAGAGGGGCAAGGACCTGGAGAAGGAGATCCGAGACTGGGTGCAGCGGCCAGAGGAGACCGACGGGGAGGAGGAAGACCGACCGGAGGGCGGCAAGGCCCACAGGAAAGGGGGTAAGCACCGGGAGGAAAGGCAGGAGGAGGATGGAGGGCAGGAAGGAGGACAAGGAGAACTCGCAGGAGAAGAAGAGGCACGACCGGGAACTTCACGGGAGGTGAGGAACCCTAGCTGGGCAGATGTGGTGAGGGGGACGCGCCCCCTAGTGGCGGCAGAAACATCTGCAGCGTCGGGGCCGGTGGGAGAGGAGGGGGGGGCACCAGCTCTTACCCCCCTAGGAAAGAAACTGCAGAAACGGTCCCGAGCTGGGAGGCGGCAGAAGGAGACCCAGGAGAAGAAGAAGAGGACGGATGAAGGAGGAGACGACGGAGAACACCGGGAGGAGGTGACAGGCCCGGAACAGATGGTGGAAGAGACGCCCCAGTCAGCCTCGAGTGACTCCGAGTCTGATGACACCGCGGACTCTCTGCCTCCCGGACAGGGGTCCGGTCCGGCAATCTGCCACACCTTCTCGGTGGCGCAGGCTGCGACAGACGAGGGCAGCCCGATAGTGGACTGCCAGGCCGGCATGCTTACCCCCGAACAGGGTTTTCAATGCAGCCCCCTGGGGGGGGTCGCCTTTATGGAGACCTCGGACAGTGACACCTCTGCGAGTACAGCAGGGGCGGCGAGCTCACCCGAGCCCGGCCAGGGAGAGGAGATGGAGAGTGACAGCCCCCCCTTAGAGCCACCATGACCCTCGTGGTGGCAACAGCCAATGTGAGGGGTTTGAGGCAAAAGGACAAGCGGACGGCGGTGTTTTCATACCTGTCTCAGAAGAATCTGGATCTGTGTTTCCTCCAAGAAGTACATCTCAAGGACCTCGACGACGTGAGGGCCCTCCAGAAGGCGTGGAGGAGGGGTCCTTCGTGGTGGAGCGTCGGAGGGGTGAACTCTGCCGGTGTGGGTATCCTGTGTGGCTCGCCAAGCTTCGCCGTCCAGATGGTCAGCTCAGTGATCCCCGGACGTCTGCTGGTGGTGGATGGCACCTGGAAGGGGACGAAGATCAGACTAATCGGTGTGTACGCCCCAGCAGACAGACGCCAGCAGGGCTCCTTTTTGAGAGATCTGGAGCCCTTGCTATACACCAACAGGGAGCTGATCATGGGCGGCGACTTCAATGTCGACTTAGGAGACTCGCACGGCGAGGGAGTTCACCTGCTGAGGTCCTTGATCACAGATTTCAGATTGCGAGACGGGTTTGATAACGTTGCACACCACACCTGGGACAACGGACGGGGGATTTTCAGACGCCTCGATTATATCCTCTCCACTGTAAAGTGGAAAGTCCTAAGCAGGCAGGTGACCCCCACCTGGTTTTCAGACCATCAGTTGCTGGCAGTCTCCTTTGGTGTCGAGGACCCCGGCTTCCAGGCCGGATACTGGAAGCTGAACAAGCAAGTCCTACTTGAGGCGAGATACCAAAGGAAGATGGAGGCAGTGCTTCGAGACCTTGAGAAGAGGAGAGCACTCTTCAGCTCCGCGGTGCACTGGTGGGAATCTTGTAAACTCATCATCGCAACGGTTACCAAAAGATACTGCTGGATCCGGCGAAGACTGGAGGAACGCCAGTGCACCCAACTCCAGCAGGAGCTTGAGGCACTGTATGGCCAGCTGAACCAGGGGGGCGCCTTCGATGGCGAACGAGTTGCGTACGTCAGAGGCCTGCTTAAGGACAAGTGGCTGCAGCGGGCACAGGACTTCCTTTTCAGGTTGCAGGGAATCTGGAGGGAAGGAGAAGAACGCTGCTCGGCCCAGTTCTTCAGCGCCGTGAGAAGACAGCAAGAGCGCAGTCTTTTCGACACCATCCGGCGCGAAGACGGGACTGCAGCCACGGATATACCCGGGATGTTGAGGTGCGCCACAGGATTCTACGAAGCCTTGTTTTCAGAGAAGGAGATCGACTCGAGCACTAAGGACAGGCTCTTGGAGGGTGTGGAGACGGCGGTAGAAGACCCATCCGCACTGGTCGGTCCAGTGTCGGGGGCAGAGGTCCGAACGGCAATGCTGGGTTTGAAGAAAGGCACTGTCCCTGGCGTTGACGGCCTGCCGACCGAGTTTTACCGCACCTTCTGGAGTCAGCTGGAGCCTTTCCTAGTGCAGGTTTTCAATGAGGTCCTGAACGGCGGTGGGTTGGGCCTCTCGATGAAGACCGGAGTCGTCTCCTTGATTTTCAAGAGTGGAGACAAGGCGGACCTGGGCAACTGGAGGCCGATCCAGCTCCTGTGCACGGATTATAAGATCTTGGCCAGGGTGCTGGGCGGCCGCCTGAGAACCGTAATGCCGGAGCTGGTCAAGGCTGACCAGACATGTGGCGTGGCAGGAAGAAAGATCAGCTGGACGCTGCAGCTGATCCGAGACGTCATCTCCTGGGTGGAGGACAGGGGCCTGCCGCTCATGCTGGTGAGCTTGGACCAGGCGAAGGCTTTTGACCGGGTCCATCATGGGATCCTGTGGGCGCTGTTGCGGAAGAAGGGTCTGCCTGACAGTTTTGTTAGGTGGATCAGGACTCTGTACGACGGCGCAATATCCCGGGTATGTATTAACGGCGCAGTGGGGAGGAGCATCCCCGTAAGGTGTGGTGTGCGACAGGGCTGTCCTCTCTCCCCCCTGTTGTACGTCATTTACATCGAGCTCCTGCTGGACCAGTTACGGACGGATCCCGGAGTGGAAGGAATCCGAGTGCCAGGTGGAGGAGGGCAGGAAGCCAAGATCGCCGCTTATGCGGACGACATCACGCTCTTCCTGGGCTCTGAAAGCGGCCTGGGGAGGGCGTTGGACATCGTGGAGGCCTTCTCTAGAGGCACTGGCGCCCGACTGAACCACGCCAAAAGCCTGGTTAAACTGTTCGGGACCTGGCCATGTGAACCACGGACGTTTGGAGGGCTGACGAGGACGACCGGCCCAGTGAAAGTCTTGGGGGTCCTCTTCCACAACGTGGACCCCGCGGGCTTGAACTGGGAGGCCAGGTTCCGAAGGATCAATCAACAGCTGGGCCTTTGGCAGAAGCGGTCTTTGACCTGGATAGGGAAGGCGCTGGTGCTGAAGGTAGAGATCCTGCCCCTGCTGCTCCACCTGGCAGTGGTATACCCCCTACCTGCAGGACGACGGAAGGAACTGGTGAGGACCATTTTTGGGTTTGTTTGGGGGCACTCATACGAGCGCATTAGAAGAACGGACATGTGTAGGCCCGTCGCGGACGGCGGCAGAGGGATTCCAGACTTCCCGGTGAAGTTGGACTGTGTGTTCGTCGCCGGCCTGTGCGTCATCCTGCACGAGAACCCGCCCCACCTGTGTAGCCGGTTTGTGAGCCTCTGGCTCTCGACGAGCATGCGACACCTGACCGTCTGGAGCAACACGACCCCGAAGGCGGAGCGGCTCCCACTGCACTACCGGCACGCAGTGCAGTGGCTGCGGGCACACCCGGAGGTCAAAGGAGGAACGACTGCGCTGAGCCACAGGCTCATGTACAAGACCCTTTTGACGTCGGAAAGGCCAGCGATCCTGGGTGTGCCCAGGGAAATCTGGCAGCAGGCCCAACCAAAGGGCCTGGACAACAAGTTGAAGGACTTGAACTGGCTCTGCGTGTGGGGTCGGTTGGCGGTCAGGTCCGTCATGCATGCGCATGGACTATCACGGCAGAGTCAGTGCCCAAGACACGGCTGCACAGGTGAAGAGACCGTGAACCACGTGTTTTGGGAGTGCGGGTTCGTGCAGGGGGTGTGGAGGACCAGCAGACACCTATACGCACAGGTAGGTCTGGATTCCCCATTGTCACTGCGGATGGTGCTGCGAGGAGTGCCCGGTTCCCGTCCCTGGACCGCCAGCTTCTTACTGTGGCTCCTGATCAGTCTCACAAAGCTGTACGTGTGGGAAGCACGGACTGAGCTGGTCAGGAACGGCGTGGAGGTGACCATCGCAGGCATCCTGAGGAGAGTGAAAGCGGATGTGGTCCGAAGAATCCGATGGGATATAATGCGCTGGGGTTTCGCAGCCGCAAAGGAGCGCTGGAAGGACTTGATCACGTGGTGTTAAAGGTGGTGGGTAGATTAAACTTTTGAGCTCTGTTTTTGTACTGTTTTTCTAATAAATATAAAAAAAAAAAAAATCTGTTCTTATCAGTTTAATATCTGATACGTCCCCCCCATCGGGGGACCACATATTAAACGGATTTTTGGAACAGGGAGCTGGATCAGGAGCTTGCTCCGTCCTCTCCACGCATCGGCCCGGTATTGCAGCGCCTCCGGGAACGGTGCACTACCTTCTCTCAGCGGTGAAAAGACAGACGTAGCTAGCAAGCAAGCGAGGTGGACCGGAGCTCCTTCCTCTCCGGTCTCGTCTCTCGTCCATCTGTGTGTCTCTGTGTCTCTCTCTCTCCCCCTCCCCGTTCCCGTGCTCCCTCCGTGCACTTTCCCGCGCCTCGACTCTCTCGGCAAGCAGGCCGGCCCCCTTTTCGGCTCCCGTGCGTTTTCCCTCCAAAAAACTTAGTTTTTTCCTCCTTTTTCCAGGGAGGCAGGCGTGGCTTGTGTGTGTGTGTGTGTGTGTGTGTGTGTGTGTGTGTGTGTGTGTGTGTGTGTCCCCGTCCTTGCAGGCGGGCCCCTTTCGACAGCCGGCCGTTTTCCCTCCAAAAAACTTAGTATATACACCTTTTCTTTCTTTTTTTCGGCAGGCAGGCAGGTGTGTGTGTGTCCCCGTCCCTCCCGAGAGAGCGCTGCCCCTTGCCTCTGCCCGCAGGTGCCGACGGTCCGCTTTCGCTTGCAGCTCACTCGGCACGGCTGCTGCTGGTGGGAGGGGCCTAAGCTAAGGAGGCCGGCCGGCTGGCGCCCCCCGCGGCTGCGGTCGTTGTCGGGCCGTTGACAGGAGATCAAAGAGCAGGGCCCCCGCCCGGGACTGGCGGGCAGGCAGGCGAGCAAGCAGGCAGGCAAGAGAGGGGGAGAGCGGAGTCCGGGCGGCCGGCAGCCGCGTGCGGACCGGGCTCCAGAGGCGTCGGCCTGCGCCGCTGCGCGCCAGCCGGACGCCCGCGCGCCCGCCCAAGGCCGGCGTCGGGCATCGCTTCTCGGCCTTTTGGCTAAGATCAAGTGTAGTATCTGTTCTTATCAGTTTAATATCTGATACGTCCCCCATCGGGGGACCACATATTAAACGGATTTTTGGAACAGGGAGCTGGATCAGGAGCTTGCTCCGTCCTCTCCACGCATCGGCCCGGTATTGCAGCGCCTCCGGGAACGGTGCACTACCTTCTCTCAGCGGTGAAAAGACAGACGTAGCTAGCAAGCAAGCGAGGTGGACCGGAGCTCCTTCCTCTCCGGTCTCGTCTCTCGTCCATCTGTGTGTCTCTGTGTCTCTCTCTCTCCCCCTCCCCGTTCCCGTGCTCCCTCCGTGCACTTTCCCGCGCCTCGACTCTCTCGGCAAGCAGGCCGGCCCCCTTTTCGGCTCCCGTGCGTTTTCCCTCCAAAAAACTTAGTTTTTTCCTCCTTTTTCCAGGGAGGCAGGCGTGGCTTGTGTGTGTGTGTGTGTGTGTGTGTGTGTGTGTGTGTGTGTGTGTGTGTGTGTCCCCGTCCTTGCAGGCGGGCCCCTTTCGACAGCCGGCCGTTTTCCCTCCAAAAAACTTAGTATATACACCTTTTCTTTCTTTTTTTCGGCAGGCAGGCAGGTGTGTGTGTGTCCCCGTCCCTCCCGAGAGAGCGCTGCCCCTTGCCTCTGCCCGCAGGTGCCGACGGTCCGCTTTCGCTTGCAGCTCACTCGGCACGGCTGCTGCTGGTGGGAGGGGCCTAAGCTAAGGAGGCCGGCCGGCTGGCGCCCCCCGCGGCTGCGGTCGTTGTCGGGCCGTTGACAGGAGATCAAAGAGCAGGGCCCCCGCCCGGGACTGGCGGGCAGGCAGGCGAGCAAGCAGGCAGGCAAGAGAGGGGGAGAGCGGAGTCCGGGCGGCCGGCAGCCGCGTGCGGACCGGGCTCCAGAGGCGTCGGCCTGCGCCGCTGCGCGCCAGCCGGACGCCCGCGCGCCCGCCCAAGGCCGGCGTCGGGCATCGCTTCTCGGCCTTTTGGCTAAGATCAAGTGTAGTATCTGTTCTTATCAGTTTAATATCTGATACGTCCCCCATCGGGGGACCACATATTAAACGGATTTTTGGAACAGGGAGCTGGATCAGGAGCTTGCTCCGTCCTCTCCACGCATCGGCCCGGTATTGCAGCGCCTCCGGGAACGGTGCACTACCTTCTCTCAGCGGTGAAAAGACAGACGTAGCTAGCAAGCAAGCGAGGTGGACCGGAGCTCCTTCCTCTCCGGTCTCGTCTCTCGTCCATCTGTGTGTCTCTGTGTCTCTCTCTCTCCCCCTCCCCGTTCCCGTGCTCCCTCCGTGCACTTTCCCGCGCCTCGACTCTCTCGGCAAGCAGGCCGGCCCCCTTTTCGGCTCCCGTGCGTTTTCCCTCCAAAAAACTTAGTTTTTTCCTCCTTTTTCCAGGGAGGCAGGCGTGGCTGTGTGTGTGTGTGTGTGTGTGTGTGTGTGTGTGTGTGTGTGTGTGTGTGTGTGCCCCGTCCTTGCAGGCGGGCCCCTTTCGACAGCCGGCCGTTTTCCCTCCAAAAAACTTAGTATATACACCTTTTCTTTCTTTTTTTCGGCAGGCAGGCAGGTGTGTGTGTGTCCCCGTCCCTCCCGAGAGAGCGCTGCCCCTTGCCTCTGCCCGCAGGTGCCGACGGTCCGCTTTCGCTTGCAGCTCACTCGGCACGGCTGCTGCTGGTGGGAGGGGCCTAAGCTAAGGAGGCCGGCCGGCTGGCGCCCCCCGCGGCTGCGGTCGTTGTCGGGCCGTTGACAGGAGATCAAAGAGCAGGGCCCCCGCCCGGGACTGGCGGGCAGGCAGGCGAGCAAGCAGGCAGGCAAGAGAGGGGGAGAGCGGAGTCCGGGCGGCCGGCAGCCGCGTGCGGACCGGGCTCCAGAGGCGTCGGCCTGCGCCGCTGCGCGCCAGCCGGACGCCCGCGCGCCCGCCCAAGGCCGGCGTCGGGCATCGCTTCTCGGCCTTTTGGCTAAGATCAAGTGTAGTATCTGTTCTTATCAGTTTAATATCTGATACGTCCCCCATCGGGGGACCACATATTAAACGGATTTTTGGAACAGGGAGCTGGATCAGGAGCTTGCTCCGTCCTCTCCACGCATCGGCCCGGTATTGCAGCGCCTCCGGGAACGGTGCACTACCTTCTCTCAGCGGTGAAAAGACAGACGTAGCTAGCAAGCAAGCGAGGTGGACCGGAGCTCCTTCCTCTCCGGTCTCGTCTCTCGTCCATCTGTGTGTCTCTGTGTCTCTCTCTCTCCCCCTCCCCGTTCCCGTGCTCCCTCCGTGCACTTTCCCGCGCCTCGACTCTCTCGGCAAGCAGGCCGGCCCCCTTTTCGGCTCCCGTGCGTTTTCCCTCCAAAAAACTTAGTTTTTTCCTCCTTTTTCCAGGGAGGCAGGCGTGGCTTGTGTGTGTGTGTGTGTGTGTGTGTGTGTGTGTGTGTGTGTGTGTGTGTGTGTCCCCGTCCTTGCAGGCGGGCCCCTTTCGACAGCCGGCCGTTTTCCCTCCAAAAAACTTAGTATATACACCTTTTCTTTCTTTTTTTCGGCAGGCAGGCAGGTGTGTGTGTGTCCCCGTCCCTCCCGAGAGAGCGCTGCCCCTTGCCTCTGCCCGCAGGTGCCGACGGTCCGCTTTCGCTTGCAGCTCACTCGGCACGGCTGCTGCTGGTGGGAGGGGCCTAAGCTAAGGAGGCCGGCCGGCTGGCGCCCCCCGCGGCTGCGGTCGTTGTCGGGCCGTTGACAGGAGATCAAAGAGCAGGGCCCCCGCCCGGGACTGGCGGGCAGGCAGGCGAGCAAGCAGGCAGGCAAGAGAGGGGGAGAGCGGAGTCCGGGCGGCCGGCAGCCGCGTGCGGACCGGGCTCCAGAGGCGTCGGCCTGCGCCGCTGCGCGCCAGCCGGACGCCCGCGCGCCCGCCCAAGGCCGGCGTCGGGCATCGCTTCTCGGCCTTTTGGCTAAGATCAAGTGTAGTATCTGTTCTTATCAGTTTAATATCTGATACGTCCCCCATCGGGGGACCACATATTAAACGGATTTTTGGAACAGGGAGCTGGATCAGGAGCTTGCTCCGTCCTCTCCACGCATCGGCCCGGTATTGCAGCGCCTCCGGGAACGGTGCACTACCTTCTCTCAGCGGTGAAAAGACAGACGTAGCTAGCAAGCAAGCGAGGTGGACCGGAGCTCCTTCCTCTCCGGTCTCGTCTCTCGTCCATCTGTGTGTCTCTGTGTCTCTCTCTCTCCCCCTCCCCGTTCCCGTGCTCCCTCCGTGCACTTTCCCGCGCCTCGACTCTCTCGGCAAGCAGGCCGGCCCCCTTTTCGGCTCCCGTGCGTTTTCCCTCCAAAAAACTTAGTTTTTTCCTCCTTTTTCCAGGGAGGCAGGCGTGGCTGTGTGTGTGTGTGTGTGTGTGTGTGTGTGTGTGTGTGTGTGTGTGTGTGTGTGTCCCCGTCCTTGCAGGCGGGCCCCTTTCGACAGCCGGCCGTTTTCCCTCCAAAAAACTTAGTATATACACCTTTTCTTTCTTTTTTTCGGCAGGCAGGCAGGTGTGTGTGTGTCCCCGTCCCTCCCGAGAGAGCGCTGCCCCTTGCCTCTGCCCGCAGGTGCCGACGGTCCGCTTTCGCTTGCAGCTCACTCGGCACGGCTGCTGCTGGTGGGAGGGGCCTAAGCTAAGGAGGCCGGCCGGCTGGCGCCCCCCGCGGCTGCGGTCGTTGTCGGGCCGTTGACAGGAGATCAAAGAGCAGGGCCCCCGCCCGGGACTGGCGGGCAGGCAGGCGAGCAAGCAGGCAGGCAAGAGAGGGGGAGAGCGGAGTCCGGGCGGCCGGCAGCCGCGTGCGGACCGGGCTCCAGAGGCGTCGGCCTGCGCCGCTGCGCGCCAGCCGGACGCCCGCGCGCCCGCCCAAGGCCGGCGTCGGGCATCGCTTCTCGGCCTTTTGGCTAAGATCAAGTGTAGTATCTGTTCTTATCAGTTTAATATCTGATACGTCCCCCATCGGGGGACCACATATTAAACGGATTTTTGGAACAGGGAGCTGGATCAGGAGCTTGCTCCGTCCTCTCCACGCATCGGCCCGGTATTGCAGCGCCTCCGGGAACGGTGCACTACCTTCTCTCAGCGGTGAAAAGACAGACGTAGCTAGCAAGCAAGCGAGGTGGACCGGAGCTCCTTCCTCTCCGGTCTCGTCTCTCGTCCATCTGTGTGTCTCTGTGTCTCTCTCTCTCCCCCTCCCCGTTCCCGTGCTCCCTCCGTGCACTTTCCCGCGCCTCGACTCTCTCGGCAAGCAGGCCGGCCCCCTTTTCGGCTCCCGTGCGTTTTCCCTCCAAAAAACTTAGTTTTTTCCTCCTTTTTCCAGGGAGGCAGGCGTGGCTTGTGTGTGTGTGTGTGTGTGTGTGTGTGTGTGTGTGTGTGTGTGTGTGTGTGTCCCCGTCCTTGCAGGCGGGCCCCTTTCGACAGCCGGCCGTTTTCCCTCCAAAAAACTTAGTATATACACCTTTTCTTTCTTTTTTTCGGCAGGCAGGCAGGTGTGTGTGTGTCCCCGTCCCTCCCGAGAGAGCGCTGCCCCTTGCCTCTGCCCGCAGGTGCCGACGGTCCGCTTTCGCTTGCAGCTCACTCGGCACGGCTGCTGCTGGTGGGAGGGGCCTAAGCTAAGGAGGCCGGCCGGCTGGCGCCCCCCGCGGCTGCGGTCGTTGTCGGGCCGTTGACAGGAGATCAAAGAGCAGGGCCCCCGCCCGGGACTGGCGGGCAGGCAGGCGAGCAAGCAGGCAGGCAAGAGAGGGGGAGAGCGGAGTCCGGGCGGCCGGCAGCCGCGTGCGGACCGGGCTCCAGAGGCGTCGGCCTGCGCCGCTGCGCGCCAGCCGGACGCCCGCGCGCCCGCCCAAGGCCGGCGTCGGGCATCGCTTCTCGGCCTTTTGGCTAAGATCAAGTGTAGTATCTGTTCTTATCAGTTTAATATCTGATACGTCCCCCATCGGGGGACCACATATTAAACGGATTTTTGGAACAGGGAGCTGGATCAGGAGCTTGCTCCGTCCTCTCCACGCATCGGCCCGGTATTGCAGCGCCTCCGGGAACGGTGCACTACCTTCTCTCAGCGGTGAAAAGACAGACGTAGCTAGCAAGCAAGCGAGGTGGACCGGAGCTCCTTCCTCTCCGGTCTCGTCTCTCGTCCATCTGTGTGTCTCTGTGTCTCTCTCTCTCCCCCTCCCCGTTCCCGTGCTCCCTCCGTGCACTTTCCCGCGCCTCGACTCTCTCGGCAAGCAGGCCGGCCCCCTTTTCGGCTCCCGTGCGTTTTCCCTCCAAAAAACTTAGTTTTTTCCTCCTTTTTCCAGGGAGGCAGGCGTGGCTTGTGTGTGTGTGTGTGTGTGTGTGTGTGTGTGTGTGTGTGTGTGTGTGTGTGTCCCCGTCCTTGCAGGCGGGCCCCTTTCGACAGCCGGCCGTTTTCCCTCCAAAAAACTTAGTATATACACCTTTTCTTTCTTTTTTTCGGCAGGCAGGCAGGTGTGTGTGTGTCCCCGTCCCTCCCGAGAGAGCGCTGCCCCTTGCCTCTGCCCGCAGGTGCCGACGGTCCGCTTTCGCTTGCAGCTCACTCGGCACGGCTGCTGCTGGTGGGAGGGGCCTAAGCTAAGGAGGCCGGCCGGCTGGCGCCCCCCGCGGCTGCGGTCGTTGTCGGGCCGTTGACAGGAGATCAAAGAGCAGGGCCCCCGCCCGGGACTGGCGGGCAGGCAGGCGAGCAAGCAGGCAGGCAAGAGAGGGGGAGAGCGGAGTCCGGGCGGCCGGCAGCCGCGTGCGGACCGGGCTCCAGAGGCGTCGGCCTGCGCCGCTGCGCGCCAGCCGGACGCCCGCGCGCCCGCCCAAGGCCGGCGTCGGGCATCGCTTCTCGGCCTTTTGGCTAAGATCAAGTGTAGTATCTGTTCTTATCAGTTTAATATCTGATACGTCCCCCATCGGGGGACCACATATTAAACGGATTTTTGGAACAGGGAGCTGGATCAGGAGCTTGCTCCGTCCTCTCCACGCATCGGCCCGGTATTGCAGCGCCTCCGGGAACGGTGCACTACCTTCTCTCAGCGGTGAAAAGACAGACGTAGCTAGCAAGCAAGCGAGGTGGACCGGAGCTCCTTCCTCTCCGGTCTCGTCTCTCGTCCATCTGTGTGTCTCTGTGTCTCTCTCTCTCCCCCTCCCCGTTCCCGTGCTCCCTCCGTGCACTTTCCCGCGCCTCGACTCTCTCGGCAAGCAGGCCGGCCCCCTTTTCGGCTCCCGTGCGTTTTCCCTCCAAAAAACTTAGTTTTTTCCTCCTTTTTCCAGGGAGGCAGGCGTGGCTTGTGTGTGTGTGTGTGTGTGTGTGTGTGTGTGTGTGTGTGTGTGTGTGTGTGTCCCCGTCCTTGCAGGCGGGCCCCTTTCGACAGCCGGCCGTTTTCCCTCCAAAAAACTTAGTATATACACCTTTTCTTTCTTTTTTTCGGCAGGCAGGCAGGTGTGTGTGTGTCCCCGTCCCTCCCGAGAGAGCGCTGCCCCTTGCCTCTGCCCGCAGGTGCCGACGGTCCGCTTTCGCTTGCAGCTCACTCGGCACGGCTGCTGCTGGTGGGAGGGGCCTAAGCTAAGGAGGCCGGCCGGCTGGCGCCCCCCGCGGCTGCGGTCGTTGTCGGGCCGTTGACAGGAGATCAAAGAGCAGGGCCCCCGCCCGGGACTGGCGGGCAGGCAGGCGAGCAAGCAGGCAGGCAAGAGAGGGGGAGAGCGGAGTCCGGGCGGCCGGCAGCCGCGTGCGGACCGGGCTCCAGAGGCGTCGGCCTGCGCCGCTGCGCGCCAGCCGGACGCCCGCGCGCCCGCCCAAGGCCGGCGTCGGGCATCGCTTCTCGGCCTTTTGGCTAAGATCAAGTGTAGTATCTGTTCTTATCAGTTTAATATCTGATACGTCCCCCATCGGGGGACCACATATTAAACGGATTTTTGGAACAGGGAGCTGGATCAGGAGCTTGCTCCGTCCTCTCCACGCATCGGCCCGGTATTGCAGCGCCTCCGGGAACGGTGCACTACCTTCTCTCAGCGGTGAAAAGACAGACGTAGCTAGCAAGCAAGCGAGGTGGACCGGAGCTCCTTCCTCTCCGGTCTCGTCTCTCGTCCATCTGTGTGTCTCTGTGTCTCTCTCTCTCCCCCTCCCCGTTCCCGTGCTCCCTCCGTGCACTTTCCCGCGCCTCGACTCTCTCGGCAAGCAGGCCGGCCCCCTTTTCGGCTCCCGTGCGTTTTCCCTCCAAAAAACTTAGTTTTTTCCTCCTTTTTCCAGGGAGGCAGGCGTGGCTTGTGTGTGTGTGTGTGTGTGTGTGTGTGTGTGTGTGTGTGTGTGTGTGTGTGTCCCCGTCCTTGCAGGCGGGCCCCTTTCGACAGCCGGCCGTTTTCCCTCCAAAAAACTTAGTATATACACCTTTTCTTTCTTTTTTTCGGCAGGCAGGCAGGTGTGTGTGTGTCCCCGTCCCTCCCGAGAGAGCGCTGCCCCTTGCCTCTGCCCGCAGGTGCCGACGGTCCGCTTTCGCTTGCAGCTCACTCGGCACGGCTGCTGCTGGTGGGAGGGGCCTAAGCTAAGGAGGCCGGCCGGCTGGCGCCCCCCGCGGCTGCGGTCGTTGTCGGGCCGTTGACAGGAGATCAAAGAGCAGGGCCCCCGCCCGGGACTGGCGGGCAGGCAGGCGAGCAAGCAGGCAGGCAAGAGAGGGGGAGAGCGGAGTCCGGGCGGCCGGCAGCCGCGTGCGGACCGGGCTCCAGAGGCGTCGGCCTGCGCCGCTGCGCGCCAGCCGGACGCCCGCGCGCCCGCCCAAGGCCGGCGTCGGGCATCGCTTCTCGGCCTTTTGGCTAAGATCAAGTGTAGTATCTGTTCTTATCAGTTTAATATCTGATACGTCCCCCATCGGGGGACCACATATTAAACGGATTTTTGGAACAGGGAGCTGGATCAGGAGCTTGCTCCGTCCTCTCCACGCATCGGCCCGGTATTGCAGCGCCTCCGGGAACGGTGCACTACCTTCTCTCAGCGGTGAAAAGACAGACGTAGCTAGCAAGCAAGCGAGGTGGACCGGAGCTCCTTCCTCTCCGGTCTCGTCTCTCGTCCATCTGTGTGTCTCTGTGTCTCTCTCTCTCCCCCTCCCCGTTCCCGTGCTCCCTCCGTGCACTTTCCCGCGCCTCGACTCTCTCGGCAAGCAGGCCGGCCCCCTTTTCGGCTCCCGTGCGTTTTCCCTCCAAAAAACTTAGTTTTTTCCTCCTTTTTCCAGGGAGGCAGGCGTGGCTTGTGTGTGTGTGTGTGTGTGTGTGTGTGTGTGTGTGTGTGTGTGTGTGTGTGTCCCCGTCCTTGCAGGCGGGCCCCTTTCGACAGCCGGCCGTTTTCCCTCCAAAAAACTTAGTATATACACCTTTTCTTTCTTTTTTTCGGCAGGCAGGCAGGTGTGTGTGTGTCCCCGTCCCTCCCGAGAGAGCGCTGCCCCTTGCCTCTGCCCGCAGGTGCCGACGGTCCGCTTTCGCTTGCAGCTCACTCGGCACGGCTGCTGCTGGTGGGAGGGGCCTAAGCTAAGGAGGCCGGCCGGCTGGCGCCCCCCGCGGCTGCGGTCGTTGTCGGGCCGTTGACAGGAGATCAAAGAGCAGGGCCCCCGCCCGGGACTGGCGGGCAGGCAGGCGAGCAAGCAGGCAGGCAAGAGAGGGGGAGAGCGGAGTCCGGGCGGCCGGCAGCCGCGTGCGGACCGGGCTCCAGAGGCGTCGGCCTGCGCCGCTGCGCGCCAGCCGGACGCCCGCGCGCCCGCCCAAGGCCGGCGTCGGGCATCGCTTCTCGGCCTTTTGGCTAAGATCAAGTGTAGTATCTGTTCTTATCAGTTTAATATCTGATACGTCCCCCATCGGGGGACCACATATTAAACGGATTTTTGGAACAGGGAGCTGGATCAGGAGCTTGCTCCGTCCTCTCCACGCATCGGCCCGGTATTGCAGCGCCTCCGGGAACGGTGCACTACCTTCTCTCAGCGGTGAAAAGACAGACGTAGCTAGCAAGCAAGCGAGGTGGACCGGAGCTCCTTCCTCTCCGGTCTCGTCTCTCGTCCATCTGTGTGTCTCTGTGTCTCTCTCTCTCCCCCTCCCCGTTCCCGTGCTCCCTCCGTGCACTTTCCCGCGCCTCGACTCTCTCGGCAAGCAGGCCGGCCCCCTTTTCGGCTCCCGTGCGTTTTCCCTCCAAAAAACTTAGTTTTTTCCTCCTTTTTCCAGGGAGGCAGGCGTGGCTTGTGTGTGTGTGTGTGTGTGTGTGTGTGTGTGTGTGTGTGTGTGTGTGTGTGTCCCCGTCCTTGCAGGCGGGCCCCTTTCGACAGCCGGCCGTTTTCCCTCCAAAAAACTTAGTATATACACCTTTTCTTTCTTTTTTTCGGCAGGCAGGCAGGTGTGTGTGTGTCCCCGTCCCTCCCGAGAGAGCGCTGCCCCTTGCCTCTGCCCGCAGGTGCCGACGGTCCGCTTTCGCTTGCAGCTCACTCGGCACGGCTGCTGCTGGTGGGAGGGGCCTAAGCTAAGGAGGCCGGCCGGCTGGCGCCCCCCGCGGCTGCGGTCGTTGTCGGGCCGTTGACAGGAGATCAAAGAGCAGGGCCCCCGCCCGGGACTGGCGGGCAGGCAGGCGAGCAAGCAGGCAGGCAAGAGAGGGGGAGAGCGGAGTCCGGGCGGCCGGCAGCCGCGTGCGGACCGGGCTCCAGAGGCGTCGGCCTGCGCCGCTGCGCGCCAGCCGGACGCCCGCGCGCCCGCCCAAGGCCGGCGTCGGGCATCGCTTCTCGGCCTTTTGGCTAAGATCAAGTGTAGTATCTGTTCTTATCAGTTTAATATCTGATACGTCCCCCATCGGGGGACCACATATTAAACGGATTTTTGGAACAGGGAGCTGGATCAGGAGCTTGCTCCGTCCTCTCCACGCATCGGCCCGGTATTGCAGCGCCTCCGGGAACGGTGCACTACCTTCTCTCAGCGGTGAAAAGACAGACGTAGCTAGCAAGCAAGCGAGGTGGACCGGAGCTCCTTCCTCTCCGGTCTCGTCTCTCGTCCATCTGTGTGTCTCTGTGTCTCTCTCTCTCCCCCTCCCCGTTCCCGTGCTCCCTCCGTGCACTTTCCCGCGCCTCGACTCTCTCGGCAAGCAGGCCGGCCCCCTTTTCGGCTCCCGTGCGTTTTCCCTCCAAAAAACTTAGTTTTTTCCTCCTTTTTCCAGGGAGGCAGGCGTGGCTTGTGTGTGTGTGTGTGTGTGTGTGTGTGTGTGTGTGTGTGTGTGTGTGTGTGTCCCCGTCCTTGCAGGCGGGCCCCTTTCGACAGCCGGCCGTTTTCCCTCCAAAAAACTTAGTATATACACCTTTTCTTTCTTTTTTTCGGCAGGCAGGCAGGTGTGTGTGTGTCCCCGTCCCTCCCGAGAGAGCGCTGCCCCTTGCCTCTGCCCGCAGGTGCCGACGGTCCGCTTTCGCTTGCAGCTCACTCGGCACGGCTGCTGCTGGTGGGAGGGGCCTAAGCTAAGGAGGCCGGCCGGCTGGCGCCCCCCGCGGCTGCGGTCGTTGTCGGGCCGTTGACAGGAGATCAAAGAGCAGGGCCCCCGCCCGGGACTGGCGGGCAGGCAGGCGAGCAAGCAGGCAGGCAAGAGAGGGGGAGAGCGGAGTCCGGGCGGCCGGCAGCCGCGTGCGGACCGGGCTCCAGAGGCGTCGGCCTGCGCCGCTGCGCGCCAGCCGGACGCCCGCGCGCCCGCCCAAGGCCGGCGTCGGGCATCGCTTCTCGGCCTTTTGGCTAAGATCAAGTGTAGTATCTGTTCTTATCAGTTTAATATCTGATACGTCCCCCATCGGGGGACCACATATTAAACGGATTTTTGGAACAGGGAGCTGGATCAGGAGCTTGCTCCGTCCTCTCCACGCATCGGCCCGGTATTGCAGCGCCTCCGGGAACGGTGCACTACCTTCTCTCAGCGGTGAAAAGACAGACGTAGCTAGCAAGCAAGCGAGGTGGACCGGAGCTCCTTCCTCTCCGGTCTCGTCTCTCGTCCATCTGTGTGTCTCTGTGTCTCTCTCTCTCCCCCTCCCCGTTCCCGTGCTCCCTCCGTGCACTTTCCCGCGCCTCGACTCTCTCGGCAAGCAGGCCGGCCCCCTTTTCGGCTCCCGTGCGTTTTCCCTCCAAAAAACTTAGTTTTTTCCTCCTTTTTCCAGGGAGGCAGGCGTGGCTTGTGTGTGTGTGTGTGTGTGTGTGTGTGTGTGTGTGTGTGTGTGTGTGTGTGTCCCCGTCCTTGCAGGCGGGCCCCTTTCGACAGCCGGCCGTTTTCCCTCCAAAAAACTTAGTATATACACCTTTTCTTTCTTTTTTTCGGCAGGCAGGCAGGTGTGTGTGTGTCCCCGTCCCTCCCGAGAGAGCGCTGCCCCTTGCCTCTGCCCGCAGGTGCCGACGGTCCGCTTTCGCTTGCAGCTCACTCGGCACGGCTGCTGCTGGTGGGAGGGGCCTAAGCTAAGGAGGCCGGCCGGCTGGCGCCCCCCGCGGCTGCGGTCGTTGTCGGGCCGTTGACAGGAGATCAAAGAGCAGGGCCCCCGCCCGGGACTGGCGGGCAGGCAGGCGAGCAAGCAGGCAGGCAAGAGAGGGGGAGAGCGGAGTCCGGGCGGCCGGCAGCCGCGTGCGGACCGGGCTCCAGAGGCGTCGGCCTGCGCCGCTGCGCGCCAGCCGGACGCCCGCGCGCCCGCCCAAGGCCGGCGTCGGGCATCGCTTCTCGGCCTTTTGGCTAAGATCAAGTGTAGTATCTGTTCTTATCAGTTTAATATCTGATACGTCCCCCATCGGGGGACCACATATTAAACGGATTTTTGGAACAGGGAGCTGGATCAGGAGCTTGCTCCGTCCTCTCCACGCATCGGCCCGGTATTGCAGCGCCTCCGGGAACGGTGCACTACCTTCTCTCAGCGGTGAAAAGACAGACGTAGCTAGCAAGCAAGCGAGGTGGACCGGAGCTCCTTCCTCTCCGGTCTCGTCTCTCGTCCATCTGTGTGTCTCTGTGTCTCTCTCTCTCCCCCTCCCCGTTCCCGTGCTCCCTCCGTGCACTTTCCCGCGCCTCGACTCTCTCGGCAAGCAGGCCGGCCCCCTTTTCGGCTCCCGTGCGTTTTCCCTCCAAAAAACTTAGTTTTTTCCTCCTTTTTCCAGGGAGGCAGGCGTGGCTTGTGTGTGTGTGTGTGTGTGTGTGTGTGTGTGTGTGTGTGTGTGTGTGTGTGTCCCCGTCCTTGCAGGCGGGCCCCTTTCGACAGCCGGCCGTTTTCCCTCCAAAAAACTTAGTATATACACCTTTTCTTTCTTTTTTTCGGCAGGCAGGCAGGTGTGTGTGTGTCCCCGTCCCTCCCGAGAGAGCGCTGCCCCTTGCCTCTGCCCGCAGGTGCCGACGGTCCGCTTTCGCTTGCAGCTCACTCGGCACGGCTGCTGCTGGTGGGAGGGGCCTAAGCTAAGGAGGCCGGCCGGCTGGCGCCCCCCGCGGCTGCGGTCGTTGTCGGGCCGTTGACAGGAGATCAAAGAGCAGGGCCCCCGCCCGGGACTGGCGGGCAGGCAGGCGAGCAAGCAGGCAGGCAAGAGAGGGGGAGAGCGGAGTCCGGGCGGCCGGCAGCCGCGTGCGGACCGGGCTCCAGAGGCGTCGGCCTGCGCCGCTGCGCGCCAGCCGGACGCCCGCGCGCCCGCCCAAGGCCGGCGTCGGGCATCGCTTCTCGGCCTTTTGGCTAAGATCAAGTGTAGTATCTGTTCTTATCAGTTTAATATCTGATACGTCCCCCATCGGGGGACCACATATTAAACGGATTTTTGGAACAGGGAGCTGGATCAGGAGCTTGCTCCGTCCTCTCCACGCATCGGCCCGGTATTGCAGCGCCTCCGGGAACGGTGCACTACCTTCTCTCAGCGGTGAAAAGACAGACGTAGCTAGCAAGCAAGCGAGGTGGACCGGAGCTCCTTCCTCTCCGGTCTCGTCTCTCGTCCATCTGTGTGTCTCTGTGTCTCTCTCTCTCCCCCTCCCCGTTCCCGTGCTCCCTCCGTGCACTTTCCCGCGCCTCGACTCTCTCGGCAAGCAGGCCGGCCCCCTTTTCGGCTCCCGTGCGTTTTCCCTCCAAAAAACTTAGTTTTTTCCTCCTTTTTCCAGGGAGGCAGGCGTGGCTTGTGTGTGTGTGTGTGTGTGTGTGTGTGTGTGTGTGTGTGTGTGTGTGTGTGTCCCCGTCCTTGCAGGCGGGCCCCTTTCGACAGCCGGCCGTTTTCCCTCCAAAAAACTTAGTATATACACCTTTTCTTTCTTTTTTTCGGCAGGCAGGCAGGTGTGTGTGTGTCCCCGTCCCTCCCGAGAGAGCGCTGCCCCTTGCCTCTGCCCGCAGGTGCCGACGGTCCGCTTTCGCTTGCAGCTCACTCGGCACGGCTGCTGCTGGTGGGAGGGGCCTAAGCTAAGGAGGCCGGCCGGCTGGCGCCCCCCGCGGCTGCGGTCGTTGTCGGGCCGTTGACAGGAGATCAAAGAGCAGGGCCCCCGCCCGGGACTGGCGGGCAGGCAGGCGAGCAAGCAGGCAGGCAAGAGAGGGGGAGAGCGGAGTCCGGGCGGCCGGCAGCCGCGTGCGGACCGGGCTCCAGAGGCGTCGGCCTGCGCCGCTGCGCGCCAGCCGGACGCCCGCGCGCCCGCCCAAGGCCGGCGTCGGGCATCGCTTCTCGGCCTTTTGGCTAAGATCAAGTGTAGTATCTGTTCTTATCAGTTTAATATCTGATACGTCCCCCATCGGGGGACCACATATTAAACGGATTTTTGGAACAGGGAGCTGGATCAGGAGCTTGCTCCGTCCTCTCCACGCATCGGCCCGGTATTGCAGCGCCTCCGGGAACGGTGCACTACCTTCTCTCAGCGGTGAAAAGACAGACGTAGCTAGCAAGCAAGCGAGGTGGACCGGAGCTCCTTCCTCTCCGGTCTCGTCTCTCGTCCATCTGTGTGTCTCTGTGTCTCTCTCTCTCCCCCTCCCCGTTCCCGTGCTCCCTCCGTGCACTTTCCCGCGCCTCGACTCTCTCGGCAAGCAGGCCGGCCCCCTTTTCGGCTCCCGTGCGTTTTCCCTCCAAAAAACTTAGTTTTTTCCTCCTTTTTCCAGGGAGGCAGGCGTGGCTTGTGTGTGTGTGTGTGTGTGTGTGTGTGTGTGTGTGTGTGTGTGTGTGTGTGTCCCCGTCCTTGCAGGCGGGCCCCTTTCGACAGCCGGCCGTTTTCCCTCCAAAAAACTTAGTATATACACCTTTTCTTTCTTTTTTTCGGCAGGCAGGCAGGTGTGTGTGTGTCCCCGTCCCTCCCGAGAGAGCGCTGCCCCTTGCCTCTGCCCGCAGGTGCCGACGGTCCGCTTTCGCTTGCAGCTCACTCGGCACGGCTGCTGCTGGTGGGAGGGGCCTAAGCTAAGGAGGCCGGCCGGCTGGCGCCCCCCGCGGCTGCGGTCGTTGTCGGGCCGTTGACAGGAGATCAAAGAGCAGGGCCCCCGCCCGGGACTGGCGGGCAGGCAGGCGAGCAAGCAGGCAGGCAAGAGAGGGGGAGAGCGGAGTCCGGGCGGCCGGCAGCCGCGTGCGGACCGGGCTCCAGAGGCGTCGGCCTGCGCCGCTGCGCGCCAGCCGGACGCCCGCGCGCCCGCCCAAGGCCGGCGTCGGGCATCGCTTCTCGGCCTTTTGGCTAAGATCAAGTGTAGTATCTGTTCTTATCAGTTTAATATCTGATACGTCCCCCATCGGGGGACCACATATTAAACGGATTTTTGGAACAGGGAGCTGGATCAGGAGCTTGCTCCGTCCTCTCCACGCATCGGCCCGGTATTGCAGCGCCTCCGGGAACGGTGCACTACCTTCTCTCAGCGGTGAAAAGACAGACGTAGCTAGCAAGCAAGCGAGGTGGACCGGAGCTCCTTCCTCTCCGGTCTCGTCTCTCGTCCATCTGTGTGTCTCTGTGTCTCTCTCTCTCCCCCTCCCCGTTCCCGTGCTCCCTCCGTGCACTTTCCCGCGCCTCGACTCTCTCGGCAAGCAGGCCGGCCCCCTTTTCGGCTCCCGTGCGTTTTCCCTCCAAAAAACTTAGTTTTTTCCTCCTTTTTCCAGGGAGGCAGGCGTGGCTTGTGTGTGTGTGTGTGTGTGTGTGTGTGTGTGTGTGTGTGTGTGTGTGTGTGTCCCCGTCCTTGCAGGCGGGCCCCTTTCGACAGCCGGCCGTTTTCCCTCCAAAAAACTTAGTATATACACCTTTTCTTTCTTTTTTTCGGCAGGCAGGCAGGTGTGTGTGTGTCCCCGTCCCTCCCGAGAGAGCGCTGCCCCTTGCCTCTGCCCGCAGGTGCCGACGGTCCGCTTTCGCTTGCAGCTCACTCGGCACGGCTGCTGCTGGTGGGAGGGGCCTAAGCTAAGGAGGCCGGCCGGCTGGCGCCCCCCGCGGCTGCGGTCGTTGTCGGGCCGTTGACAGGAGATCAAAGAGCAGGGCCCCCGCCCGGGACTGGCGGGCAGGCAGGCGAGCAAGCAGGCAGGCAAGAGAGGGGGAGAGCGGAGTCCGGGCGGCCGGCAGCCGCGTGCGGACCGGGCTCCAGAGGCGTCGGCCTGCGCCGCTGCGCGCCAGCCGGACGCCCGCGCGCCCGCCCAAGGCCGGCGTCGGGCATCGCTTCTCGGCCTTTTGGCTAAGATCAAGTGTAGTATCTGTTCTTATCAGTTTAATATCTGATACGTCCCCCATCGGGGGACCACATATGATTTTTGGAACAGGGAGCTGGATCAGGAGCTTGCTCCGTCCTCTCCACGCATCGGCCCGGTATTGCAGCGCCTCCGGGAACGGTGCACTACCTTCTCTCAGCGGTGAAAAGACAGACGTAGCTAGCAAGCAAGCGAGGTGGACCGGAGCTCCTTCCTCTCCGGTCTCGTCTCTCGTCCATCTGTGTGTCTCTGTGTCTCTCTCTCTCCCCCTCCCCGTTCCCGTGCTCCCTCCGTGCACTTTCCCGCGCCTCGACTCTCTCGGCAAGCAGGCCGGCCCCCTTTTCGGCTCCCGTGCGTTTTCCCTCCAAAAAACTTAGTTTTTTCCTCCTTTTTCCAGGGAGGCAGGCGTGGCTTGTGTGTGTGTGTGTGTGTGTGTGTGTGTGTGTGTGTGTGTGTGTGTGTGTGCCCCGTCCTTGCAGGCGGGCCCCTTTCGACAGCCGGCCGTTTTCCCTCCAAAAAACTTAGTATATACACCTTTTCTTTCTTTTTTTCGGCAGGCAGGCAGGTGTGTGTGTGTCCCCGTCCCTCCCGAGAGAGCGCTGCCCCTTGCCTCTGCCCGCAGGTGCCGACGGTCCGCTTTCGCTTGCAGCTCACTCGGCACGGCTGCTGCTGGTGGGAGGGGCCTAAGCTAAGGAGGCCGGCCGGCTGGCGCCCCCCGCGGCTGCGGTCGTTGTCGGGCCGTTGACAGGAGATCAAAGAGCAGGGCCCCCGCCCGGGACTGGCGGGCAGGCAGGCGAGCAAGCAGGCAGGCAAGAGAGGGGGAGAGCGGAGTCCGGGCGGCCGGCAGCCGCGTGCGGACCGGGCTCCAGAGGCGTCGGCCTGCGCCGCTGCGCGCCAGCCGGACGCCCGCGCGCGCCGCCCAAGGCCGGCGTCGGGCATCGCTTCTCGGCCTTTTGGCTAAGATCAAGTGTAGTATCTGTTCTTATCAGTTTAATATCTGATACGTCCCCCATCGGGGGACCACATATTAAACGGATTTTTGGAACAGGGAGCTGGATCAGGAGCTTGCTCCGTCCTCTCCACGCATCGGCCCGGTATTGCAGCGCCTCCGGGAACGGTGCACTACCTTCTCTCAGCGGTGAAAAGACAGACGTAGCTAGCAAGCAAGCGAGGTGGACCGGAGCTCCTTCCTCTCCGGTCTCGTCTCTCGTCCATCTGTGTGTCTCTGTGTCTCTCTCTCTCCCCCTCCCCGTTCCCGTGCTCCCTCCGTGCACTTTCCCGCGCCTCGACTCTCTCGGCAAGCAGGCCGGCCCCCTTTTCGGCTCCCGTGCGTTTTCCCTCCAAAAAACTTAGTTTTTTCCTCCTTTTTCCAGGGAGGCAGGCGTGGCTTGTGTGTGTGTGTGTGTGTGTGTGTGTGTGTGTGTGTGTGTGTGTGTGTGTGTCCCCGTCCTTGCAGGCGGGCCCCTTTCGACAGCCGGCCGTTTTCCCTCCAAAAAACTTAGTATATACACCTTTTCTTTCTTTTTTTCGGCAGGCAGGCAGGTGTGTGTGTGTCCCCGTCCCTCCCGAGAGAGCGCTGCCCCTTGCCTCTGCCCGCAGGTGCCGACGGTCCGCTTTCGCTTGCAGCTCACTCGGCACGGCTGCTGCTGGTGGGAGGGGCCTAAGCTAAGGAGGCCGGCCGGCTGGCGCCCCCCGCGGCTGCGGTCGTTGTCGGGCCGTTGACAGGAGATCAAAGAGCAGGGCCCCCGCCCGGGACTGGCGGGCAGGCAGGCGAGCAAGCAGGCAGGCAAGAGAGGGGGAGAGCGGAGTCCGGGCGGCCGGCAGCCGCGTGCGGACCGGGCTCCAGAGGCGTCGGCCTGCGCCGCTGCGCGCCAGCCGGACGCCCGCGCGCCCGCCCAAGGCCGGCGTCGGGCATCGCTTCTCGGCCTTTTGGCTAAGATCAAGTGTAGTATCTGTTCTTATCAGTTTAATATCTGATACGTCCCCCATCGGGGGACCACATATTAAACGGATTTTTGGAACAGGGAGCTGGATCAGGAGCTTGCTCCGTCCTCTCCACGCATCGGCCCGGTATTGCAGCGCCTCCGGGAACGGTGCACTACCTTCTCTCAGCGGTGAAAAGACAGACGTAGCTAGCAAGCAAGCGAGGTGGACCGGAGCTCCTTCCTCTCCGGTCTCGTCTCTCGTCCATCTGTGTGTCTCTGTGTCTCTCTCTCTCCCCCTCCCCGTTCCCGTGCTCCCTCCGTGCACTTTCCCGCGCCTCGACTCTCTCGGCAAGCAGGCCGGCCCCCTTTTCGGCTCCCGTGCGTTTTCCCTCCAAAAAACTTAGTTTTTTCCTCCTTTTTCCAGGGAGGCAGGCGTGGCTTGTGTGTGTGTGTGTGTGTGTGTGTGTGTGTGTGTGTGTGTGTGTGTGTGTGTCCCCGTCCTTGCAGGCGGGCCCCTTTCGACAGCCGGCCGTTTTCCCTCCAAAAAACTTAGTATATACACCTTTTCTTTCTTTTTTTCGGCAGGCAGGCAGGTGTGTGTGTGTCCCCGTCCCTCCCGAGAGAGCGCTGCCCCTTGCCTCTGCCCGCAGGTGCCGACGGTCCGCTTTCGCTTGCAGCTCACTCGGCACGGCTGCTGCTGGTGGGAGGGGCCTAAGCTAAGGAGGCCGGCCGGCTGGCGCCCCCCGCGGCTGCGGTCGTTGTCGGGCCGTTGACAGGAGATCAAAGAGCAGGGCCCCCGCCCGGGACTGGCGGGCAGGCAGGCGAGCAAGCAGGCAGGCAAGAGAGGGGGAGAGCGGAGTCCGGGCGGCCGGCAGCCGCGTGCGGACCGGGCTCCAGAGGCGTCGGCCTGCGCCGCTGCGCGCCAGCCGGACGCCCGCGCGCCCGCCCAAGGCCGGCGTCGGGCATCGCTTCTCGGCCTTTTGGCTAAGATCAAGTGTAGTATCTGTTCTTATCAGTTTAATATCTGATACGTCCCCCATCGGGGGACCACATATTAAACGGATTTTTGGAACAGGGAGCTGGATCAGGAGCTTGCTCCGTCCTCTCCACGCATCGGCCCGGTATTGCAGCGCCTCCGGGAACGGTGCACTACCTTCTCTCAGCGGTGAAAAGACAGACGTAGCTAGCAAGCAAGCGAGGTGGACCGGAGCTCCTTCCTCTCCGGTCTCGTCTCTCGTCCATCTGTGTGTCTCTGTGTCTCTCTCTCTCCCCCTCCCCGTTCCCGTGCTCCCTCCGTGCACTTTCCCGCGCCTCGACTCTCTCGGCAAGCAGGCCGGCCCCCTTTTCGGCTCCCGTGCGTTTTCCCTCCAAAAAACTTAGTTTTTTCCTCCTTTTTCCAGGGAGGCAGGCGTGGCTTGTGTGTGTGTGTGTGTGTGTGTGTGTGTGTGTGTGTGTGTGTGTGTGTGTGTCCCCGTCCTTGCAGGCGGGCCCCTTTCGACAGCCGGCCGTTTTCCCTCCAAAAAACTTAGTATATACACCTTTTCTTTCTTTTTTTCGGCAGGCAGGCAGGTGTGTGTGTGTCCCCGTCCCTCCCGAGAGAGCGCTGCCCCTTGCCTCTGCCCGCAGGTGCCGACGGTCCGCTTTCGCTTGCAGCTCACTCGGCACGGCTGCTGCTGGTGGGAGGGGCCTAAGCTAAGGAGGCCGGCCGGCTGGCGCCCCCCGCGGCTGCGGTCGTTGTCGGGCCGTTGACAGGAGATCAAAGAGCAGGGCCCCCGCCCGGGACTGGCGGGCAGGCAGGCGAGCAAGCAGGCAGGCAAGAGAGGGGGAGAGCGGAGTCCGGGCGGCCGGCAGCCGCGTGCGGACCGGGCTCCAGAGGCGTCGGCCTGCGCCGCTGCGCGCCAGCCGGACGCCCGCGCGCCCGCCCAAGGCCGGCGTCGGGCATCGCTTCTCGGCCTTTTGGCTAAGATCAAGTGTAGTATCTGTTCTTATCAGTTTAATATCTGATACGTCCCCCATCGGGGGACCACATATTAAACGGATTTTTGGAACAGGGAGCTGGATCAGGAGCTTGCTCCGTCCTCTCCACGCATCGGCCCGGTATTGCAGCGCCTCCGGGAACGGTGCACTACCTTCTCTCAGCGGTGAAAAGACAGACGTAGCTAGCAAGCAAGCGAGGTGGACCGGAGCTCCTTCCTCTCCGGTCTCGTCTCTCGTCCATCTGTGTGTCTCTGTGTCTCTCTCTCTCCCCCTCCCCGTTCCCGTGCTCCCTCCGTGCACTTTCCCGCGCCTCGACTCTCTCGGCAAGCAGGCCGGCCCCCTTTTCGGCTCCCGTGCGTTTTCCCTCCAAAAAACTTAGTTTTTTCCTCCTTTTTCCAGGGAGGCAGGCGTGGCTTGTGTGTGTGTGTGTGTGTGTGTTTGTGTGTGTGTGTGTGTGTGTGTGTGGTGTCCCCGTCCTTGCAGGCGGGCCCCTTTCGACAGCCGGCCGTTTTCCCTCCAAAAAACTTAGTATATACACCTTTTCTTTCTTTTTTTCGGCAGGCAGGCAGGTGTGTGTGTGTCCCCGTCCCTCCCGAGAGAGCGCTGCCCCTTGCCTCTGCCCGCAGGTGCCGACGGTCCGCTTTCGCTTGCAGCTCACTCGGCACGGCTGCTGCTGGTGGGAGGGGCCTAAGCTAAGGAGGCCGGCCGGCTGGCGCCCCCCGCGGCTGCGGTCGTTGTCGGGCCGTTGACAGGAGATCAAAGAGCAGGGCCCCCGCCCGGGACTGGCGGGCAGGCAGGCGAGCAAGCAGGCAGGCAAGAGAGGGGGAGAGCGGAGTCCGGGCGGCCGGCAGCCGCGTGCGGACCGGGCTCCAGAGGCGTCGGCCTGCGCCGCTGCGCGCCAGCCGGACGCCCGCGCGCCCGCCCAAGGCCGGCGTCGGGCATCGCTTCTCGGCCTTTTGGCTAAGATCAAGTGTAGTATCTGTTCTTATCAGTTTAATATCTGATACGTCCCCCATCGGGGGACCACATATTAAACGGATTTTTGGAACAGGGAGCTGGATCAGGAGCTTGCTCCGTCCTCTCCACGCATCGGCCCGGTATTGCAGCGCCTCCGGGAACGGTGCACTACCTTCTCTCAGCGGTGAAAAGACAGACGTAGCTAGCAAGCAAGCGAGGTGGACCGGAGCTCCTTCCTCTCCGGTCTCGTCTCTCGTCCATCTGTGTGTCTCTGTGTCTCTCTCTCTCCCCCTCCCCGTTCCCGTGCTCCCTCCGTGCACTTTCCCGCGCCTCGACTCTCTCGGCAAGCAGGCCGGCCCCCTTTTCGGCTCCCGTGCGTTTTCCCTCCAAAAAACTTAGTTTTTTCCTCCTTTTTCCAGGGAGGCAGGCGTGGCTTGTGTGTGTGTGTGTGTGTGTGTGTGTGTGTGTGTGTGTGTGTGTGTGTGTGTGTCCCCGTCCTTGCAGGCGGGCCCCTTTCGACAGCCGGCCGTTTTCCCTCCAAAAAACTTAGTATATACACCTTTTCTTTCTTTTTTTCGGCAGGCAGGCAGGTGTGTGTGTGTCCCCGTCCCTCCCGAGAGAGCGCTGCCCCTTGCCTCTGCCCGCAGGTGCCGACGGTCCGCTTTCGCTTGCAGCTCACTCGGCACGGCTGCTGCTGGTGGGAGGGGCCTAAGCTAAGGAGGCCGGCCGGCTGGCGCCCCCCGCGGCTGCGGTCGTTGTCGGGCCGTTGACAGGAGATCAAAGAGCAGGGCCCCCGCCCGGGACTGGCGGGCAGGCAGGCGAGCAAGCAGGCAGGCAAGAGAGGGGGAGAGCGGAGTCCGGGCGGCCGGCAGCCGCGTGCGGACCGGGCTCCAGAGGCGTCGGCCTGCGCCGCTGCGCGCCAGCCGGACGCCCGCGCGCCCGCCCAAGGCCGGCGTCGGGCATCGCTTCTCGGCCTTTTGGCTAAGATCAAGTGTAGTATCTGTTCTTATCAGTTTAATATCTGATACGTCCTCGGGGGACCACATATTAAACGGATTTTTGGAACAGGGAGCTGGATCAGGAGCTTGCTCCGTCCTCTCCACGCATCGGCCCGGTATTGCAGCGCCTCCGGGAACGGTGCACTACCTTCTCTCAGCGGTGAAAAGACAGACGTAGCTAGCAAGCAAGCGAGGTGGACCGGAGCTCCTTCCTCTCCGGTCTCGTCTCTCGTCCATCTGTGTGTCTCTGTGTCTCTCTCTCTCCCCCTCCCCGTTCCCGTGCTCCCTCCGTGCACTTTCCCGCGCCTCGACTCTCTCGGCAAGCAGGCCGGCCCCCTTTTCGGCTCCCGTGCGTTTTCCCTCCAAAAAACTTAGTTTTTTCCTCCTTTTTCCAGGGAGGCAGGCGTGGCTTGTGTGTGTGTGTGTGTGTGTGTGTGTGTGTGTGTGTGTGTGTGTGTGTGTGTCCCCGTCCTTGCAGGCGGGCCCCTTTCGACAGCCGGCCGTTTTCCCTCCAAAAAACTTAGTATATACACCTTTTCTTTCTTTTTTTCGGCAGGCAGGCAGGTGTGTGTGTGTCCCCGTCCCTCCCGAGAGAGCGCTGCCCCTTGCCTCTGCCCGCAGGTGCCGACGGTCCGCTTTCGCTTGCAGCTCACTCGGCACGGCTGCTGCTGGTGGGAGGGGCCTAAGCTAAGGAGGCCGGCCGGCTGGCGCCCCCCGCGGCTGCGGTCGTTGTCGGGCCGTTGACAGGAGATCAAAGAGCAGGGCCCCCGCCCGGGACTGGCGGGCAGGCAGGCGAGCAAGCAGGCA
This sequence comes from Atractosteus spatula, assembly GCF_055471065.1. NCBI lineage: Eukaryota > Metazoa > Chordata > Actinopteri > Semionotiformes > Lepisosteidae > Atractosteus > Atractosteus spatula. The sequence goes on along the minus strand of NW_028296659.1, from coordinate 76,381 downwards.
GGCAAGAGAGGGGGAGAGCGGAGTCCGGGCGGCCGGCAGCCGCGTGCGGACCGGGCTCCAGAGGCGTCGGCCTGCGCCGCTGCGCGCCAGCCGGACGCCCGCGCGCCCGCCCAAGGCCGGCGTCGGGCATCGCTTCTCGGCCTTTTGGCTAAGATCAAGTGTAGTATCTGTTCTTATCAGTTTAATATCTGATACGTCCCCCATCGGGGGACCACATATTAAACGGATTTTTGGAACAGGGAGCTGGATCAGGAGCTTGCTCCGTCCTCTCCACGCATCGGCCCGGTATTGCAGCGCCTCCGGGAACGGTGCACTACCTTCTCTCAGCGGTGAAAAGACAGACGTAGCTAGCAAGCAAGCGAGGTGGACCGGAGCTCCTTCCTCTCCGGTCTCGTCTCTCGTCCATCTGTGTGTCTCTGTGTCTCTCTCTCTCCCCCTCCCCGTTCCCGTGCTCCCTCCGTGCACTTTCCCGCGCCTCGACTCTCTCGGCAAGCAGGCCGGCCCCCTTTTCGGCTCCCGTGCGTTTTCCCTCCAAAAAACTTAGTTTTTTCCTCCTTTTTCCAGGGAGGCAGGCGTGGCTTGTGTGTGTGTGTGTGTGTGTGTGTGTGTGTGTGTGTGTGTGTGTGTGTGTGTCCCCGTCCTTGCAGGCGGGCCCCTTTCGACAGCCGGCCGTTTTCCCTCCAAAAAACTTAGTATATACACCTTTTCTTTCTTTTTTTCGGCAGGCAGGCAGGTGTGTGTGTGTCCCCGTCCCTCCCGAGAGAGCGCTGCCCCTTGCCTCTGCCCGCAGGTGCCGACGGTCCGCTTTCGCTTGCAGCTCACTCGGCACGGCTGCTGCTGGTGGGAGGGGCCTAAGCTAAGGAGGCCGGCCGGCTGGCGCCCCCCGCGGCTGCGGTCGTTGTCGGGCCGTTGACAGGAGATCAAAGAGCAGGGCCCCCGCCCGGGACTGGCGGGCAGGCAGGCGAGCAAGCAGGCAGGCAAGAGAGGGGGAGAGCGGAGTCCGGGCGGCCGGCAGCCGCGTGCGGACCGGGCTCCAGAGGCGTCGGCCTGCGCCGCTGCGCGCCAGCCGGACGCCCGCGCGCCCGCCCAAGGCCGGCGTCGGGCATCGCTTCTCGGCCTTTTGGCTAAGATCAAGTGTAGTATCTGTTCTTATCAGTTTAATATCTGATACGTCCCCCATCGGGGGACCACATATTAAACGGATTTTTGGAACAGGGAGCTGGATCAGGAGCTTGCTCCGTCCTCTCCACGCATCGGCCCGGTATTGCAGCGCCTCCGGGAACGGTGCACTACCTTCTCTCAGCGGTGAAAAGACAGACGTAGCTAGCAAGCAAGCGAGGTGGACCGGAGCTCCTTCCTCTCCGGTCTCGTCTCTCGTCCATCTGTGTGTCTCTGTGTCTCTCTCTCTCCCCCTCCCCGTTCCCGTGCTCCCTCCGTGCACTTTCCCGCGCCTCGACTCTCTCGGCAAGCAGGCCGGCCCCCTTTTCGGCTCCCGTGCGTTTTCCCTCCAAAAAACTTAGTTTTTTCCTCCTTTTTCCAGGGAGGCAGGCGTGGCTTGTGTGTGTGTGTGTGTGTGTGTGTGTGTGTGTGTGTGTGTGTGTGTGTGTGTCCCCGTCCTTGCAGGCGGGCCCCTTTCGACAGCCGGCCGTTTTCCCTCCAAAAAACTTAGTATATACACCTTTTCTTTCTTTTTTTCGCAGGTGTGTGTGTGTCCCCGTCCCTCCCGAGAGAGCGCTGCCCCTTGCCTCTGCCCGCAGGTGCCGACGGTCCGCTTTCGCTTGCAGCTCACTCGGCACGGCTGCTGCTGGTGGGAGGGGCCTAAGCTAAGGAGGCCGGCCGGCTGGCGCCCCCCGCGGCTGCGGTCGTTGTCGGGCCGTTGACAGGAGATCAAAGAGCAGGGCCCCCGCCCGGGACTGGCGGGCAGGCAGGCGAGCAAGCAGGCAGGCAAGAGAGGGGGAGAGCGGAGTCCGGGCGGCCGGCAGCCGCGTGCGGACCGGGCTCCAGAGGCGTCGGCCTGCGCCGCTGCGCGCCAGCCGGACGCCCGCGCGCCCGCCCAAGGCCGGCGTCGGGCATCGCTTCTCGGCCTTTTGGCTAAGATCAAGTGTAGTATCTGTTCTTATCAGTTTAATATCTGATACGTCCCCCATCGGGGGACCACATATTAAACGGATTTTTGGAACAGGGAGCTGGATCAGGAGCTTGCTCCGTCCTCTCCACGCATCGGCCCGGTATTGCAGCGCCTCCGGGAACGGTGCACTACCTTCTCTCAGCGGTGAAAAGACAGACGTAGCTAGCAAGCAAGCGAGGTGGACCGGAGCTCCTTCCTCTCCGGTCTCGTCTCTCGTCCATCTGTGTGTCTCTGTGTCTCTCTCTCTCCCCCTCCCCGTTCCCGTGCTCCCTCCGTGCACTTTCCCGCGCCTCGACTCTCTCGGCAAGCAGGCCGGCCCCCTTTTCGGCTCCCGTGCGTTTTCCCTCCAAAAAACTTAGTTTTTTCCTCCTTTTTCCAGGGAGGCAGGCGTGGCTTGTGTGTGTGTGTGTGTGTGTGTGTGTGTGTGTGTGTGTGTGTGTGTGTGTCCCCGTCCTTGCAGGCGGGCCCCTTTCGACAGCCGGCCGTTTTCCCTCCAAAAAACTTAGTATATACACCTTTTCTTTCTTTTTTTCGGCAGGCAGGCAGGTGTGTGTGTGTCCCCGTCCCTCCCGAGAGAGCGCTGCCCCTTGCCTCTGCCCGCAGGTGCCGACGGTCCGCTTTCGCTTGCAGCTCACTCGGCACGGCTGCTGCTGGTGGGAGGGGCCTAAGCTAAGGAGGCCGGCCGGCTGGCGCCCCCCGCGGCTGCGGTCGTTGTCGGGCCGTTGACAGGAGATCAAAGAGCAGGGCCCCCGCCCGGGACTGGCGGGCAGGCAGGCGAGCAAGCAGGCAGGCAAGAGAGGGGGAGAGCGGAGTCCGGGCGGCCGGCAGCCGCGTGCGGACCGGGCTCCAGAGGCGTCGGCCTGCGCCGCTGCGCGCCAGCCGGACGCCCGCGCGCCCGCCCAAGGCCGGCGTCGGGCATCGCTTCTCGGCCTTTTGGCTAAGATCAAGTGTAGTATCTGTTCTTATCAGTTTAATATCTGATACGTCCCCCATCGGGGGACCACATATTAAACGGATTTTTGGAACAGGGAGCTGGATCAGGAGCTTGCTCCGTCCTCTCCACGCATCGGCCCGGTATTGCAGCGCCTCCGGGAACGGTGCACTACCTTCTCTCAGCGGTGAAAAGACAGACGTAGCTAGCAAGCAAGCGAGGTGGACCGGAGCTCCTTCCTCTCCGGTCTCGTCTCTCGTCCATCTGTGTGTCTCTGTGTCTCTCTCTCTCCCCCTCCCCGTTCCCGTGCTCCCTCCGTGCACTTTCCCGCGCCTCGACTCTCTCGGCAAGCAGGCCGGCCCCCTTTTCGGCTCCCGTGCGTTTTCCCTCCAAAAAACTTAGTTTTTTCCTCCTTTTTCCAGGGAGGCAGGCGTGGCTTGTGTGTGTGTGTGTGTGTGTGTGTGTGTGTGTGTGTGTGTGTGTGTGTGTGTCCCCGTCCTTGCAGGCGGGCCCCTTTCGACAGCCGGCCGTTTTCCCTCCAAAAAACTTAGTATATACACCTTTTCTTTCTTTTTTTCGGCAGGCAGGCAGGTGTGTGTGTGTCCCCGTCCCTCCCGAGAGAGCGCTGCCCCTTGCCTCTGCCCGCAGGTGCCGACGGTCCGCTTTCGCTTGCAGCTCACTCGGCACGGCTGCTGCTGGTGGGAGGGGCCTAAGCTAAGGAGGCCGGCCGGCTGGCGCCCCCCGCGGCTGCGGTCGTTGTCGGGCCGTTGACAGGAGATCAAAGAGCAGGGCCCCCGCCCGGGACTGGCGGGCAGGCAGGCGAGCAAGCAGGCAGGCAAGAGAGGGGGAGAGCGGAGTCCGGGCGGCCGGCAGCCGCGTGCGGACCGGGCTCCAGAGGCGTCGGCCTGCGCCGCTGCGCGCCAGCCGGACGCCCGCGCGCCCGCCCAAGGCCGGCGTCGGGCATCGCTTCTCGGCCTTTTGGCTAAGATCAAGTGTAGTATCTGTTCTTATCAGTTTAATATCTGATACGTCCCCCATCGGGGGACCACATATTAAACGGATTTTTGGAACAGGGAGCTGGATCAGGAGCTTGCTCCGTCCTCTCCACGCATCGGCCCGGTATTGCAGCGCCTCCGGGAACGGTGCACTACCTTCTCTCAGCGGTGAAAAGACAGACGTAGCTAGCAAGCAAGCGAGGTGGACCGGAGCTCCTTCCTCTCCGGTCTCGTCTCTCGTCCATCTGTGTGTCTCTGTGTCTCTCTCTCTCCCCCTCCCCGTTCCCGTGCTCCCTCCGTGCACTTTCCCGCGCCTCGACTCTCTCGGCAAGCAGGCCGGCCCCCTTTTCGGCTCCCGTGCGTTTTCCCTCCAAAAAACTTAGTTTTTTCCTCCTTTTTCCAGGGAGGCAGGCGTGGCTTGTGTGTGTGTGTGTGTGTGTGTGTGTGTGTGTGTGTGTGTGTGTGTGTGTGTCCCCGTCCTTGCAGGCGGGCCCCTTTCGACAGCCGGCCGTTTTCCCTCCAAAAAACTTAGTATATACACCTTTTCTTTCTTTTTTTCGGCAGGCAGGCAGGTGTGTGTGTGTCCCCGTCCCTCCCGAGAGAGCGCTGCCCCTTGCCTCTGCCCGCAGGTGCCGACGGTCCGCTTTCGCTTGCAGCTCACTCGGCACGGCTGCTGCTGGTGGGAGGGGCCTAAGCTAAGGAGGCCGGCCGGCTGGCGCCCCCCGCGGCTGCGGTCGTTGTCGGGCCGTTGACAGGAGATCAAAGAGCAGGGCCCCCGCCCGGGACTGGCGGGCAGGCAGGCGAGCAAGCAGGCAGGCAAGAGAGGGGGAGAGCGGAGTCCGGGCGGCCGGCAGCCGCGTGCGGACCGGGCTCCAGAGGCGTCGGCCTGCGCCGCTGCGCGCCAGCCGGACGCCCGCGCGCCCGCCCAAGGCCGGCGTCGGGCATCGCTTCTCGGCCTTTTGGCTAAGATCAAGTGTAGTATCTGTTCTTATCAGTTTAATATCTGATACGTCCACCATCGGGGGACCACATATTAAACGGATTTTTGGAACAGGGAGCTGGATCAGGAGCTTGCTCCGTCCTCTCCACGCATCGGCCCGGTATTGCAGCGCCTCCGGGAACGGTGCACTACCTTCTCTCAGCGGTGAAAAGACAGACGTAGCTAGCAAGCAAGCGAGGTGGACCGGAGCTCCTTCCTCTCCGGTCTCGTCTCTCGTCCATCTGTGTGTCTCTGTGTCTCTCTCTCTCCCCCTCCCCGTTCCCGTGCTCCCTCCGTGCACTTTCCCGCGCCTCGACTCTCTCGGCAAGCAGGCCGGCCCCCTTTTCGGCTCCCGTGCGTTTTCCCTCCAAAAAACTTAGTTTTTTCCTCCTTTTTCCAGGGAGGCAGGCGTGGCTTGTGTGTGTGTGTGTGTGTGTGTGTGTGTGTGTGTGTGTGTGTGTGTGTGTGTGTCCCCGTCCTTGCAGGCGGGCCCCTTTCGACAGCCGGCCGTTTTCCCTCCAAAAAACTTAGTATATACACCTTTTCTTTCTTTTTTTCGGCAGGCAGGCAGGTGTGTGTGTGTCCCCGTCCCTCCCGAGAGAGCGCTGCCCCTTGCCTCTGCCCGCAGGTGCCGACGGTCCGCTTTCGCTTGCAGCTCACTCGGCACGGCTGCTGCTGGTGGGAGGGGCCTAAGCTAAGGAGGCCGGCCGGCTGGCGCCCCCCGCGGCTGCGGTCGTTGTCGGGCCGTTGACAGGAGATCAAAGAGCAGGGCCCCCGCCCGGGACTGGCGGGCAGGCAGGCGAGCAAGCAGGCAGGCAAGAGAGGGGGAGAGCGGAGTCCGGGCGGCCGGCAGCCGCGTGCGGACCGGGCTCCAGAGGCGTCGGCCTGCGCCGCTGCGCGCCAGCCGGACGCCCGCGCGCCCGCCCAAGGCCGGCGTCGGGCATCGCTTCTCGGCCTTTTGGCTAAGATCAAGTGTAGTATCTGTTCTTATCAGTTTAATATCTGATACGTCCCCCATCGGGGGACCACATATTAAACGGATTTTTGGAACAGGGAGCTGGATCAGGAGCTTGCTCCGTCCTCTCCACGCATCGGCCCGGTATTGCAGCGCCTCCGGGAACGGTGCACTACCTTCTCTCAGCGGTGAAAAGACAGACGTAGCTAGCAAGCAAGCGAGGTGGACCGGAGCTCCTTCCTCTCCGGTCTCGTCTCTCGTCCATCTGTGTGTCTCTGTGTCTCTCTCTCTCCCCCTCCCCGTTCCCGTGCTCCCTCCGTGCACTTTCCCGCGCCTCGACTCTCTCGGCAAGCAGGCCGGCCCCCTTTTCGGCTCCCGTGCGTTTTCCCTCCAAAAAACTTAGTTTTTTCCTCCTTTTTCCAGGGAGGCAGGCGTGGCTTGTGTGTGTGTGTGTGTGTGTGTGTGTGTGTGTGTGTGTGTGTGTGTGTGTGTGTCCCCGTCCTTGCAGGCGGGCCCCTTTCGACAGCCGGCCGTTTTCCCTCCAAAAAACTTAGTATATACACCTTTTCTTTCTTTTTTTCGGCAGGCAGGCAGGTGTGTGTGTGTCCCCGTCCCTCCCGAGAGAGCGCTGCCCCTTGCCTCTGCCCGCAGGTGCCGACGGTCCGCTTTCGCTTGCAGCTCACTCGGCACGGCTGCTGCTGGTGGGAGGGGCCTAAGCTAAGGAGGCCGGCCGGCTGGCGCCCCCCGCGGCTGCGGTCGTTGTCGGGCCGTTGACAGGAGATCAAAGAGCAGGGCCCCCGCCCGGGACTGGCGGGCAGGCAGGCGAGCAAGCAGGCAGGCAAGAGAGGGGGAGAGCGGAGTCCGGGCGGCCGGCAGCCGCGTGCGGACCGGGCTCCAGAGGCGTCGGCCTGCGCCGCTGCGCGCCAGCCGGACGCCCGCGCGCCCGCCCAAGGCCGGCGTCGGGCATCGCTTCTCGGCCTTTTGGCTAAGATCAAGTGTAGTATCTGTTCTTATCAGTTTAATATCTGATACGTCCCCCATCGGGGGACCACATATTAAACGGATTTTTGGAACAGGGAGCTGGATCAGGAGCTTGCTCCGTCCTCTCCACGCATCGGCCCGGTATTGCAGCGCCTCCGGGAACGGTGCACTACCTTCTCTCAGCGGTGAAAAGACAGACGTAGCTAGCAAGCAAGCGAGGTGGACCGGAGCTCCTTCCTCTCCGCGGTCTCGTCTCTCGTCCATCTGTGTGTCTCTGTGTCTCTCTCTCTCCCCCTCCCCGTTCCCGTGCTCCCTCCGTGCACTTTCCCGCGCCTCGACTCTCTCGGCAAGCAGGCCGGCCCCCTTTTCGGCTCCCGTGCGTTTTCCCTCCAAAAAACTTAGTTTTTTCCTCCTTTTTCCAGGGAGGCAGGCGTGGCTTGTGTGTGTGTGTGTGTGTGTGTGTGTGTGTGTGTGTGTGTGTGTGTGTGTGTGTGTCCCCGTCCTTGCAGGCGGGCCCCTTTCGACAGCCGGCCGTTTTCCCTCCAAAAAACTTAGTATATACACCTTTTCTTTCTTTTTTTCGGCAGGCAGGCAGGTGTGTGTGTGTCCCCGTCCCTCCCGAGAGAGCGCTGCCCCTTGCCTCTGCCCGCAGGTGCCGACGGTCCGCTTTCGCTTGCAGCTCACTCGGCACGGCTGCTGCTGGTGGGAGGGGCCTAAGCTAAGGAGGCCGGCCGGCTGGCGCCCCCCGCGGCTGCGGTCGTTGTCGGGCCGTTGACAGGAGATCAAAGAGCAGGGCCCCCGCCCGGGACTGGCGGGCAGGCAGGCGAGCAAGCAGGCAGGCAAGAGAGGGGGAGAGCGGAGTCCGGGCGGCCGGCAGCCGCGTGCGGACCGGGCTCCAGAGGCGTCGGCCTGCGCCGCTGCGCGCCAGCCGGACGCCCGCGCGCCCGCCCAAGGCCGGCGTCGGGCATCGCTTCTCGGCCTTTTGGCTAAGATCAAGTGTAGTATCTGTTCTTATCAGTTTAATATCTGATACGTCCCCCATCGGGGGACCACATATTAAACGGATTTTTGGAACAGGGAGCTGGATCAGGAGCTTGCTCCGTCCTCTCCACGCATCGGCCCGGTATTGCAGCGCCTCCGGGAACGGTGCACTACCTTCTCTCAGCGGTGAAAAGACAGACGTAGCTAGCAAGCAAGCGAGGTGGACCGGAGCTCCTTCCTCTCCGGTCTCGTCTCTCGTCCATCTGTGTGTCTCTGTGTCTCTCTCTCTCCCCCTCCCCGTTCCCGTGCTCCCTCCGTGCACTTTCCCGCGCCTCGACTCTCTCGGCAAGCAGGCCGGCCCCCTTTTCGGCTCCCGTGCGTTTTCCCTCCAAAAAACTTAGTTTTTTCCTCCTTTTTCCAGGGAGGCAGGCGTGGCTTGTGTGTGTGTGTGTGTGTGTGTGTGTGTGTGTGTGTGTGTGTGTGTGTGTGTGTGTCCCCGTCCTTGCAGGCGGGCCCCTTTCGACAGCCGGCCGTTTTCCCTCCAAAAAACTTAGTATATACACCTTTTCTTTCTTTTTTTCGGCAGGCAGGCAGGTGTGTGTGTGTCCCCGTCCCTCCCGAGAGAGCGCTGCCCCTTGCCTCTGCCCGCAGGTGCCGACGGTCCGCTTTCGCTTGCAGCTCACTCGGCACGGCTGCTGCTGGTGGGAGGGGCCTAAGCTAAGGAGGCCGGCCGGCTGGCGCCCCCCGCGGCTGCGGTCGTTGTCGGGCCGTTGACAGGAGATCAAAGAGCAGGGCCCCCGCCCGGGACTGGCGGGCAGGCAGGCGAGCAAGCAGGCAGGCAAGAGAGGGGGAGAGCGGAGTCCGGGCGGCCGGCAGCCGCGTGCGGACCGGGCTCCAGAGGCGTCGGCCTGCGCCGCTGCGCGCCAGCCGGACGCCCGCGCGCCCGCCCAAGGCCGGCGTCGGGCATCGCTTCTCGGCCTTTTGGCTAAGATCAAGTGTAGTATCTGTTCTTATCAGTTTAATATCTGATACGTCCCCCATCGGGGGACCACATATTAAACGGATTTTTGGAACAGGGAGCTGGATCAGGAGCTTGCTCCGTCCTCTCCACGCATCGGCCCGGTATTGCAGCGCCTCCGGGAACGGTGCACTACCTTCTCTCAGCGGTGAAAAGACAGACGTAGCTAGCAAGCAAGCGAGGTGGACCGGAGCTCCTTCCTCTCCGGTCTCGTCTCTCGTCCATCTGTGTGTCTCTGTGTCTCTCTCTCTCCCCCTCCCCGTTCCCGTGCTCCCTCCGTGCACTTTCCCGCGCCTCGACTCTCTCGGCAAGCAGGCCGGCCCCCTTTTCGGCTCCCGTGCGTTTTCCCTCCAAAAAACTTAGTTTTTTCCTCCTTTTTCCAGGGAGGCAGGCGTGGCTTGTGTGTGTGTGTGTGTGTGTGTGTGTGTGTGTGTGTGTGTGTGTGTGTGTGTCCCCGTCCTTGCAGGCGGGCCCCTTTCGACAGCCGGCCGTTTTCCCTCCAAAAAACTTAGTATATACACCTTTTCTTTCTTTTTTTCGGCAGGCAGGCAGGTGTGTGTGTGTCCCCGTCCCTCCCGAGAGAGCGCTGCCCCTTGCCTCTGCCCGCAGGTGCCGACGGTCCGCTTTCGCTTGCAGCTCACTCGGCACGGCTGCTGCTGGTGGGAGGGGCCTAAGCTAAGGAGGCCGGCCGGCTGGCGCCCCCCGCGGCTGCGGTCGTTGTCGGGCCGTTGACAGGAGATCAAAGAGCAGGGCCCCCGCCCGGGACTGGCGGGCAGGCAGGCGAGCAAGCAGGCAGGCAAGAGAGGGGGAGAGCGGAGTCCGGGCGGCCGGCAGCCGCGTGCGGACCGGGCTCCAGAGGCGTCGGCCTGCGCCGCTGCGCGCCAGCCGGACGCCCGCGCGCCCGCCCAAGGCCGGCGTCGGGCATCGCTTCTCGGCCTTTTGGCTAAGATCAAGTGTAGTATCTGTTCTTATCAGTTTAATATCTGATACGTCCCCCATCGGGGGACCACATATTAAACGGATTTTTGGAACAGGGAGCTGGATCAGGAGCTTGCTCCGTCCTCTCCACGCATCGGCCCGGTATTGCAGCGCCTCCGGGAACGGTGCACTACCTTCTCTCAGCGGTGAAAAGACAGACGTAGCTAGCAAGCAAGCGAGGTGGACCGGAGCTCCTTCCTCTCCGGTCTCGTCTCTCGTCCATCTGTGTGTCTCTGTGTCTCTCTCTCTCCCCCTCCCCGTTCCCGTGCTCCCTCCGTGCACTTTCCCGCGCCTCGACTCTCTCGGCAAGCAGGCCGGCCCCCTTTTCGGCTCCCGTGCGTTTTCCCTCCAAAAAACTTAGTTTTTTCCTCCTTTTTCCAGGGAGGCAGGCGTGGCTTGTGTGTGTGTGTGTGTGTGTGTGTGTGTGTGTGTGTGTGTGTGTGTGTGTGTCCCCGTCCTTGCAGGCGGGCCCCTTTCGACAGCCGGCCGTTTTCCCTCCAAAAAACTTAGTATATACACCTTTTCTTTCTTTTTTTCGGCAGGCAGGCAGGTGTGTGTGTGTCCCCGTCCCTCCCGAGAGAGCGCTGCCCCTTGCCTCTGCCCGCAGGTGCCGACGGTCCGCTTTCGCTTGCAGCTCACTCGGCACGGCTGCTGCTGGTGGGAGGGGCCTAAGCTAAGGAGGCCGGCCGGCTGGCGCCCCCCGCGGCTGCGGTCGTTGTCGGGCCGTTGACAGGAGATCAAAGAGCAGGGCCCCCGCCCGGGACTGGCGGGCAGGCAGGCGAGCAAGCAGGCAGGCAAGAGAGGGGGAGAGCGGAGTCCGGGCGGCCGGCAGCCGCGTGCGGACCGGGCTCCAGAGGCGTCGGCCTGCGCCGCTGCGCGCCAGCCGGACGCCCGCGCGCCCGCCCAAGGCCGGCGTCGGGCATCGCTTCTCGGCCTTTTGGCTAAGATCAAGTGTAGTATCTGTTCTTATCAGTTTAATATCTGATACGTCCCCCATCGGGGGACCACATATTAAACGGATTTTTGGAACAGGGAGCTGGATCAGGAGCTTGCTCCGTCCTCTCCACGCATCGGCCCGGTATTGCAGCGCCTCCGGGAACGGTGCACTACCTTCTCTCAGCGGTGAAAAGACAGACGTAGCTAGCAAGCAAGCGAGGTGGACCGGAGCTCCTTCCTCTCCGGTCTCGTCTCTCGTCCATCTGTGTGTCTCTGTGTCTCTCTCTCTCCCCCTCCCCGTTCCCGTGCTCCCTCCGTGCACTTTCCCGCGCCTCGACTCTCTCGGCAAGCAGGCCGGCCCCCTTTTCGGCTCCCGTGCGTTTTCCCTCCAAAAAACTTAGTTTTTTCCTCCTTTTTCCAGGGAGGCAGGCGTGGCTTGTGTGTGTGTGTGTGTGTGTGTGTGTGTGTGTGTGTGTGTGTGTGTGTGTCCCCGTCCTTGCAGGCGGGCCCCTTTCGACAGCCGGCCGTTTTCCCTCCAAAAAACTTAGTATATACACCTTTTCTTTCTTTTTTTCGGCAGGCAGGCAGGTGTGTGTGTGTCCCCGTCCCTCCCGAGAGAGCGCTGCCCCTTGCCTCTGCCCGCAGGTGCCGACGGTCCGCTTTCGCTTGCAGCTCACTCGGCACGGCTGCTGCTGGTGGGAGGGGCCTAAGCTAAGGAGGCCGGCCGGCTGGCGCCCCCCGCGGCTGCGGTCGTTGTCGGGCCGTTGACAGGAGATCAAAGAGCAGGGCCCCCGCCCGGGACTGGCGGGCAGGCAGGCGAGCAAGCAGGCAGGCAAGAGAGGGGGAGAGCGGAGTCCGGGCGGCCGGCAGCCGCGTGCGGACCGGGCTCCAGAGGCGTCGGCCTGCGCCGCTGCGCGCCAGCCGGACGCCCGCGCGCCCGCCCAAGGCCGGCGTCGGGCATCGCTTCTCGGCCTTTTGGCTAAGATCAAGTGTATTATCTGTTCTTATCAGTTTAATATCTGATACGTCCCCCATCGGGGGACCACATATTAAACGGATTTTTGGAACAGGGAGCTGGATCAGGAGCTTGCTCCGTCCTCTCCACGCATCGGCCCGGTATTGCAGCGCCTCCGGGAACGGTGCACTACCTTCTCTCAGCGGTGAAAAGACAGACGTAGCTAGCAAGCAAGCGAGGTGGACCGGAGCTCCTTCCTCTCCGGTCTCGTCTCTCGTCCATCTGTGTGTCTCTGTGTCTCTCTCTCTCCCCCTCCCCGTTCCCGTGCTCCCTCCGTGCACTTTCCCGCGCCTCGACTCTCTCGGCAAGCAGGCCGGCCCCCTTTTCGGCTCCCGTGCGTTTTCCCTCCAAAAAACTTAGTTTTTTCCTCCTTTTTCCAGGGAGGCAGGCGTGGCTTGTGTGTGTGTGTGTGTGTGTGTGTGTGTGTGTGTGTGTGTGTGTGTGTGTGTCCCCGTCCTTGCAGGCGGGCCCCTTTCGACAGCCGGCCGTTTTCCCTCCAAAAAACTTAGTATATACACCTTTTCTTTCTTTTTTTCGGCAGGCAGGCAGGTGTGTGTGTGTCCCCGTCCCTCCCGAGAGAGCGCTGCCCCTTGCCTCTGCCCGCAGGTGCCGACGGTCCGCTTTCGCTTGCAGCTCACTCGGCACGGCTGCTGCTGGTGGGAGGGGCCTAAGCTAAGGAGGCCGGCCGGCTGGCGCCCCCCGCGGCTGCGGTCGTTGTCGGGCCGTTGACAGGAGATCAAAGAGCAGGGCCCCCGCCCGGGACTGGCGGGCAGGCAGGCGAGCAAGCAGGCAGGCAAGAGAGGGGGAGAGCGGAGTCCGGGCGGCCGGCAGCCGCGTGCGGACCGGGCTCCAGAGGCGTCGGCCTGCGCCGCTGCGCGCCAGCCGGACGCCCGCGCGCCCGCCCAAGGCCGGCGTCGGGCATCGCTTCTCGGCCTTTTGGCTAAGATCAAGTGTAGTATCTGTTCTTATCAGTTTAATATCTGATACGTCCCCCATCGGGGGACCACATATTAAACGGATTTTTGGAACAGGGAGCTGGATCAGGAGCTTGCTCCGTCCTCTCCACGCATCGGCCCGGTATTGCAGCGCCTCCGGGAACGGTGCACTACCTTCTCTCAGCGGTGAAAAGACAGACGTAGCTAGCAAGCAAGCGAGGTGGACCGGAGCTCCTTCCTCTCCGGTCTCGTCTCTCGTCCATCTGTGTGTCTCTGTGTCTCTCTCTCTCCCCCTCCCCGTTCCCGTGCTCCCTCCGTGCACTTTCCCGCGCCTCGACTCTCTCGGCAAGCAGGCCGGCCCCCTTTTCGGCTCCCGTGCGTTTTCCCTCCAAAAAACTTAGTTTTTTCCTCCTTTTTCCAGGGAGGCAGGCGTGGCTTGTGTGTGTGTGTGTGTGTGTGTGTGTGTGTGTGTGTGTGTGTGTGTGTGTGTGTGTGTGTCCCCGTCCTTGCAGGCGGGCCCCTTTCGACAGCCGGCCGTTTTCCCTCCAAAAAACTTAGTATATACACCTTTTCTTTCTTTTTTTCGGCAGGCAGGCAGGTGTGTGTGTGTCCCCGTCCCTCCCGAGAGAGCGCTGCCCCTTGCCTCTGCCCGCAGGTGCCGACGGTCCGCTTTCGCTTGCAGCTCACTCGGCACGGCTGCTGCTGGTGGGAGGGGCCTAAGCTAAGGAGGCCGGCCGGCTGGCGCCCCCCGCGGCTGCGGTCGTTGTCGGGCCGTTGACAGGAGATCAAAGAGCAGGGCCCCCGCCCGGGACTGGCGGGCAGGCAGGCGAGCAAGCAGGCAGGCAAGAGAGGGGGAGAGCGGAGTCCGGGCGGCCGGCAGCCGCGTGCGGACCGGGCTCCAGAGGCGTCGGCCTGCGCCGCTGCGCGCCAGCCGGACGCCCGCGCGCCCGCCCAAGGCCGGCGTCGGGCATCGCTTCTCGGCCTTTTGGCTAAGATCAAGGTTTAAGCCGGCAAGCCCGCAATTCCGAGGTCTTAGTCCAGGGGGTCGGGAAGGCGACAGGAGGAATGCTGTGACGGAGACGACTGGATGGGGGATCGTGGAGTTTTGGAGCCAGAAGGATCGTGGTGACGAGAAGGGGGAACGGCGGTGGCGAGGAAATTGCTGTGGACAGGATTTGCTGTGCGGTGAACAGGATCGGAGGACGTCGGATTGTTTGGAGAGATCGGAAGCGGGCTGAGCATGGCGTTTGTTGCGATGGCCGGAATCCCTTGGGCGAGGAAAGAGTGGAGGAAGAACTCCCTGCGTTTCTCGCTTCGGAGCCGGGAAGGACCTGAAATTTGGACAAGGGATAAGTTTAAGTTATTTTTGATTCGGTTTTTTGATTTGCGGTTTGCGGAGGTGATGTGTTTACAGGATTTTGTTAAACGCGGAGTTTTTGAGTTAACTTTGGTGTCGGGGGATCTTTGCCTGGATTTGTGGAAGATGGTGCAAGAAAGGAAGGAGGAGGCTCCGTTGAACCTCTTCCATGTGGAGCCGATGTTTGCGGGACAATTGCTTCGCATGACAGTGTGGGTATCGGACCCATTCGTCTCGGAGGAGGAAATTGCCTCCTTTTTGCGACGATATGTGGTTTTACAAGCTGAAGGGAAGAAAGACTTGGACAATGATGGGGTCTGGGCTGGGAAATGGACCTTTTGGGTGCGGCTGTATATGGATATAGCAAGAGGAGAGGGGGTGGTTCACCCTCCAGCGTTTTTTGGAAATGGGTCCCGAAGGGGGTACCTGGTTTATCCGGGACAACCCCTAATGTGCAGAAGGTGTGGGGAGGGGGGTCATTATGCTGTGCAATGCACAACAGCGTTGTGCAGCCGGTGTCAGTCACGGGATCATGTGACAAGGGACTGTGTGTATGGTGTTCGGTGTCTTTCGGGTGGGAAGGTTGGATTTGGTGATGTGCATTGTCAAATAACCGGGACTAAGGAATGGAAGGGGAATGGGAAAAGGACCAGGGCTGTGGCTGCGAAAAGTAGGAGTGTGGAGAGTGTTCGTTTGAGTGATACAGATGGTGATAGTGAAGATGGAGTAAGTGAAAATGGTGCGGTTGAATTAGTGAGTGCGGAGAGTGTGCGGTCGAGTGCTGGATCGGAGAGTGGGGGGACGGTTGTGCGGAAGGGTGTTGTGGATGGGGGTGAGGAAGAGAGGCGATTGAGTTGGACAAGTTTTTTTGTGCCTTTGACAGATGTGGACCAAGACAGTAATGGGGTAGTGGAAAGTAGGAGTGTTGGGGGTGTACGGTTGAGTGATACAGATAGAGACAGTGATGATGACGGCAGTGGGAATGGTGAATCAGTGAAGGTGGAATATGTAAGAAAAGAAAGGGAAGAGATGAGGGTGATTATGAAGGGAAGGAGGTAATTTGACTAAGGGGAGGGGTTATGGAGATGTAGTTTATTTTGGGTTTGGGAACTAATGTAAGTGGATACGGATGTGTTAAGGGTTTATGTTTGTTGTGTAATGGTTTTGGTTGCAGGTAGGATGTCATTAGTAGAAGGGGATTATGGGAATGTGGGGTTTTGGGGTTTGAGAATTCATGTTTGTGAATAGGGAAGTGTTTGGGGTTTATGTTTGCTGTGTAATGCTTTTGGTTGTAGTTCGGAGGTAATTTGCATAAGGGGTGGGATTATGGTGAGGGGGCTTTCTTTGGGTTGGAGAGCAACATGGTTTGGGGATTAACGAGAGTAAAGAAGGATGTGTTCAGGGTTTATGTTTGCTGTGTAATGGTTTCGGTTGTAGTTGGGAGGGTTAAGGTGATGGGGTTTGTTTATGTTAAGTTATGTATATTTTGTTACCCTGGATTGTCGTACGGGTTTGTCATCCTGGGTTGTTATGTGAAATGTGGACTGTACTGGTTTGAATGGTTCTGAAGTTTGGTGTATTTGAGATTTAGGTATGACATTTGGGGTTTTGGGTTATAATGAGTTTTGATTTACGACCTTTGTATTTTGCAATAAAAAAAAAAAAAAAAAATCTGTTCTTATCAGTTTAATATCTGATACGTCCCCCATCGGGGGACCACATATTAAACGGATTTTTGGAACAGCTGGATCAGGAGCTTGCTCCGTCCTCTCCACGCATCGGCCCGGTATTGCAGCGCCTCCGGGAACGGTGCACTACCTTCTCTCAGCGGTGAAAAGACAGACGTAGCTAGCAAGCAAGCGAGGTGGACCGGAGCTCCTTCCTCTCCGGTCTCGTCTCTCGTCCATCTGTGTGTCTCTGTGTCTCTCTCTCTCCCCCTCCCCGTTCCCGTGCTCCCTCCGTGCACTTTCCCGCGCCTCGACTCTCTCGGCAAGCAGGCCGGCCCCCTTTTCGGCTCCCGTGCGTTTTCCCTCCAAAAAACTTAGTTTTTTCCTCCTTTTTCCAGGGAGGCAGGCGTGGCTTGTGTGTGTGTGTGTGTGTGTGTGTGTGTGTGTGTGTGTGTGTGTGTGTGTGTGTGTGTGTCCCCGTCCTTGCAGGCGGGCCCCTTTCGACAGCCGGCCGTTTTCCCTCCAAAAAACTTAGTATATACACCTTTTCTTTCTTTTTTTCGGCAGGCAGGCAGGTGTGTGTGTGTCCCCGTCCCTCCCGAGAGAGCGCTGCCCCTTGCCTCTGCCCGCAGGTGCCGACGGTCCGCTTTCGCTTGCAGCTCACTCGGCACGGCTGCTGCTGGTGGGAGGGGCCTAAGCTAAGGAGGCCGGCCGGCTGGCGCCCCCCGCGGCTGCGGTCGTTGTCGGGCCGTTGACAGGAGATCAAAGAGCAGGGCCCCCGCCCGGGACTGGCGGGCAGGCAGGCGAGCAAGCAGGCAGGCAAGAGAGGGGGAGAGCGGAGTCCGGGCGGCCGGCAGCCGCGTGCGGACCGGGCTCCAGAGGCGTCGGCCTGCGCCGCTGCGCGCCAGCCGGACGCCCGCGCGCCCGCCCAAGGCCGGCGTCGGGCATCGCTTCTCGGCCTTTTGGCTAAGATCAAGGTTTAAGCCGGCAAGCCCGCAATTCCAAGGTCTTAGTCCAGGGGGTCGGGAAGGCGTGGGGACGGAAGGTCTGACCGGAAGGAGTGGAGTCTGGAGTTCGGAGGCTGGAGAGCTGGTGCTTGGTGACGAGGGCGACGAGGAGGATTGCCGGACGGTGGAAGGAGTGTTGCTGCCAAGGACGACCTTTTGCAGTGCTGGTGTGGAGAGGATTGCCGTTGGTGGACGACGACGAGAGGATGGAGCAGAACGGCTGGAAGTCAGCGGGGTTTTCTTGGCTGAAGGAGGAGCGGAGGAAGGACTCTCTCCGTTTCATGCCGAGGAGCCGGGATGGACTGGAGGCTTGGGACCGAGCTAAGTTTAAAAAGCTTGTTTTGTTTGATGGTTTGGGTTTACGTGTTGAAGATATTTTGTGTTTACAGGACTTTGGTGCTCGGGGGATTTTTGATTTGACTTTGATTTCAGAAGCTTTATGTTTGGATGTTTGGAGGAAGGTGCAGGAGAAGGAAGAGGACGCACCGTTTCGGCTTTTTCAAGTCGAACCGCTGTTTGCTGGGGAACTGAAGGTGTTGACAGTTCACATGGGCGATCCCTTTGTTCCGGAGGGGGACATAGTCTCCTTCCTGCAGCAATTTGTGGATCTACAAGGAGTGGGGAAGAGAGATTTGGAACCGGACGGAGTGTGGACTGGAAAAAGAACATACCAGATGAGGTTGCGTCTGGGGAAGACAGTGGCAGAGGGGGTGATACACCCTCCTGCCTTTTTCAAGATCGGGACTCGTAAGGGGTACCTAGAGTATTCTGGGCAGCCCCTTGCATGTTATAAATGTGGAGAACGGGGTCATTTTGCAAGGCTGTGTACGTTGGTACGGTGTAGGCTGTGTGAGACATTGGGCCACATGGCAAAGGAATGTGTGCAGGGGAAGAGGTGTTTCTTGTGTAAAGAAATAGGACATGTGTCTCGGGAGTGTACAAAGGGAGAAGGTGGTGGGGAAGCAGAGGAGGCATTGGGGAAGGGGAGGGGGAAGGGTGAAGTTGGAATAAGGGAGGGACAGGGGAACGGGGAGGTCAAGGTAAAAATAGAGAAGGTTCCTGAGAAGGGGAAGGGGATGGGGGAGATTAGCGGGGAAACAAGGGAGGTGTTAGTAAAGGGAAAGGAGAAGGGAGGGACTAGTGTGGAAACAAAGGAGGTGTTAGCAAGGGGAAAGGAGAAGGGAGGGACTAGTGTGGAAACAAAGGAGGTGTTAGTAAAGGGAAAGGAGAAGGGAGGGACTAGTGTGGAAACAAAGGAGGTAGCATTGAAGGGGAAGGGGAAGGGAGAGACTAGTGTGGAAATAAAGGAGGTAGTAGCGAAGGGGAAGCCGAAGGGAGAGACTAGTGTGGAAACAAAGGAGGTGTCAGTGAAGGGGAAGCCGAAGGGAGAGGGGGGGACTGAGGGTCAATTAAATGTGCAGAAGGTAGAGGTTGTACAAAAGGGTCAACCTTTAGATTCAGGAGTAGTTGCTGGGTGTGCGCGTGTATCGTTTGATGTGCATCCAGCATGGCAGCAGTGGCTTGCGGATAATCGATCAAAATGTGCGGCTGCAGTAGAAGTTCTGCAAGGGAAATACAAGGGTTGCTGTATTGAATTTATGTCGGATGGGACGCTGCCGGTTAGTTATAGGATAACAGGGAGAACGAGAGAGGAATGTTTTTTGATAAGGGATGATTTGATAAAACATTGGGCCGGAAAAAGTGATAATTTTTGATTTATCAGACAGTGGGGAGGCTGAGTGCGAGTCAAAAGGGAAGGTTTAACACCGAGTTTGTTTTGAGTTGGTATAATGGACGAGTAAAGTTTAATTGTGTAATACTTTGCGCTGGCTTGAGAATGGAGGGTTGGTCTTTATTTGCATAAGGGGCGGGTTTTTGACAAGGATGATGTATGTAATTTTGAGATTAATTTGTGCTGGTGGGGTTTGGGGTGGAATTTGGGATTAGGCGAACTTATTTGTTGAATCGAGTTATTTGGGTTTCATGGGAATCGAGTTTGTTTCATGGAAAGGGGAGGATTAGGTTAACAGAGTGCATCTTGAGATTATTTTGAGTGGGGTGGAAAGTTGATTTGCATAACGGGCGGGATTATGATAATAGATGCTTGTTAAGATTGGTATTTTGGGATTTGGGTTCTAGGTTTTGAGTTTTTTTGGATTTATGATGTTATGGTTTGCTGTATTTTGTATTTTGTAATAAAAAAAAAAAAAAAAAAATCTGTTCTTATCAGTTTAATATCTGATACGTCCCCCATCGGGGGACCACATATTAAACGGATTTTTGGAACAGGGAGCTGGATCAGGAGCTTGCTCCGTCCTCTCCACGCATCGGCCCGGTATTGCAGCGCCTCCGGGAACGGTGCACTACCTTCTCTCAGCGGTGAAAAGACAGACGTGTAGCTAGCAAGCAAGCGAGGTGGACCGGAGCTCCTTCCTCTCCGGTCTCGTCTCTCGTCCATCTGTGTGTCTCTGTGTCTCTCTCTCTCCCCCTCCCCGTTCCCGTGCTCCCTCCGTGCACTTTCCCGCGCCTCGACTCTCTCGGCAAGCAGGCCGGCCCCCTTTTCGGCTCCCGTGCGTTTTCCCTCCAAAAAACTTAGTTTTTTCCTCCTTTTTCCAGGGAGGCAGGCGTGGCTTGTGTGTGTGTGTGTGTGTGTGTGTGTGTGTGTGTGTGTGTGTGTGTGTGTGTGTGTCCCCGTCCTTGCAGGCGGGCCCCTTTCGACAGCCGGCCGTTTTCCCTCCAAAAAACTTAGTATATACACCTTTTCTTTCTTTTTTTCGGCAGGCAGGCAGGTGTGTGTGTGTCCCCGTCCCTCCCGAGAGAGCGCTGCCCCTTGCCTCTGCCCGCAGGTGCCGACGGTCCGCTTTCGCTTGCAGCTCACTCGGCACGGCTGCTGCTGGTGGGAGGGGCCTAAGCTAAGGAGGCCGGCCGGCTGGCGCCCCCCGCGGCTGCGGTCGTTGTCGGGCCGTTGACAGGAGATCAAAGAGCAGGGCCCCCGCCCGGGACTGGCGGGCAGGCAGGCGAGCAAGCAGGCAGGCAAGAGAGGGGGAGAGCGGAGTCCGGGCGGCCGGCAGCCGCGTGCGGACCGGGCTCCAGAGGCGTCGGCCTGCGCCGCTGCGCGCCAGCCGGACGCCCGCGCGCCCGCCCAAGGCCGGCGTCGGGCATCGCTTCTCGGCCTTTTGGCTAAGATCAAGTGTAGTATCTGTTCTTATCAGTTTAATATCTGATACGTCCCCCATCGGGGGACCACATATTAAACGGATTTTTGGAACAGGGAGCTGGATCAGGAGCTTGCTCCGTCCTCTCCACGCATCGGCCCGGTATTGCAGCGCCTCCGGGAACGGTGCACTACCTTCTCTCAGCGGTGAAAAGACAGACGTAGCTAGCAAGCAAGCGAGGTGGACCGGAGCTCCTTCCTCTCCGGTCTCGTCTCTCGTCCATCTGTGTGTCTCTGTGTCTCTCTCTCTCCCCCTCCCCGTTCCCGTGCTCCCTCCGTGCACTTTCCCGCGCCTCGACTCTCTCGGCAAGCAGGCCGGCCCCCTTTTCGGCTCCCGTGCGTTTTCCCTCCAAAAAACTTAGTTTTTTCCTCCTTTTTCCAGGGAGGCAGGCGTGGCTTGTGTGTGTGTGTGTGTGTGTGTGTGTGTGTGTGTGTGTGTGTGTGTGTGTGTGTGTGTGTGTGTCCCCGTCCTTGCAGGCGGGCCCCTTTCGACAGCCGGCCGTTTTCCCTCCAAAAAACTTAGTATATACACCTTTTCTTTCTTTTTTTCGGCAGGCAGGCAGGTGTGTGTGTGTCCCCGTCCCTCCCGAGAGAGCGCTGCCCCTTGCCTCTGCCCGCAGGTGCCGACGGTCCGCTTTCGCTTGCAGCTCACTCGGCACGGCTGCTGCTGGTGGGAGGGGCCTAAGCTAAGGAGGCCGGCCGGCTGGC
The DNA here is from genome assembly GCF_055471065.1 of Atractosteus spatula. NCBI lineage: Eukaryota > Metazoa > Chordata > Actinopteri > Semionotiformes > Lepisosteidae > Atractosteus > Atractosteus spatula. The sequence goes on along the minus strand of NW_028296659.1, from coordinate 55,596 downwards.
GCCCCCCGCGGCTGCGGTCGTTGTCGGGCCGTTGACAGGAGATCAAAGAGCAGGGCCCCCGCCCGGGACTGGCGGGCAGGCAGGCGAGCAAGCAGGCAGGCAAGAGAGGGGGAGAGCGGAGTCCGGGCGGCCGGCAGCCGCGTGCGGACCGGGCTCCAGAGGCGTCGGCCTGCGCCGCTGCGCGCCAGCCGGACGCCCGCGCGCCCGCCCAAGGCCGGCGTCGGGCATCGCTTCTCGGCCTTTTGGCTAAGATCAAGTGTAGTATCTGTTCTTATCAGTTTAATATCTGATACGTCCCCCATCGGGGGACCACATATTAAACGGATTTTTGGAACAGGGAGCTGGATCAGGAGCTTGCTCCGTCCTCTCCACGCATCGGCCCGGTATTGCAGCGCCTCCGGGAACGGTGCACTACCTTCTCTCAGCGGTGAAAAGACAGACGTAGCTAGCAAGCAAGCGAGGTGGACCGGAGCTCCTTCCTCTCCGGTCTCGTCTCTCGTCCATCTGTGTGTCTCTGTGTCTCTCTCTCTCCCCCTCCCCGTTCCCGTGCTCCCTCCGTGCACTTTCCCGCGCCTCGACTCTCTCGGCAAGCAGGCCGGCCCCCTTTTCGGCTCCCGTGCGTTTTCCCTCCAAAAAACTTAGTTTTTTCCTCCTTTTTCCAGGGAGGCAGGCGTGGCTTGTGTGTGTGTGTGTGTGTGTGTGTGTGTGTGTGTGTGTGTGTGTGTGTGTGTGTGTCCCCGTCCTTGCAGGCGGGCCCCTTTCGACAGCCGGCCGTTTTCCCTCCAAAAAACTTAGTATATACACCTTTTCTTTCTTTTTTTCGGCAGGCAGGCAGGTGTGTGTGTGTCCCCGTCCCTCCCGAGAGAGCGCTGCCCCTTGCCTCTGCCCGCAGGTGCCGACGGTCCGCTTTCGCTTGCAGCTCACTCGGCACGGCTGCTGCTGGTGGGAGGGGCCTAAGCTAAGGAGGCCGGCCGGCTGGCGCCCCCCGCGGCTGCGGTCGTTGTCGGGCCGTTGACAGGAGATCAAAGAGCAGGGCCCCCGCCCGGGACTGGCGGGCAGGCAGGCGAGCAAGCAGGCAGGCAAGAGAGGGGGAGAGCGGAGTCCGGGCGGCCGGCAGCCGCGTGCGGACCGGGCTCCAGAGGCGTCGGCCTGCGCCGCTGCGCGCCAGCCGGACGCCCGCGCGCCCGCCCAAGGCCGGCGTCGGGCATCGCTTCTCGGCCTTTTGGCGAAGATCAGAGGTCGAGGGAGAGACGAACGAGAGGACAACACCACAAGGACTGCGCTTTTGGATTGCTTTTTTGGATTTTGAACCCGGATTGCTTTTTGGACAACCCTTTCTTGGATTTTGGACGTCGGTACTTTGGTTTTTGATCCCGGCTTCGTGACTGGGCTGCTTTGCAGCCGAAAGGCTGCATTGACCATGGCTGCGGAGCCTGGAGAGGCGAGGAGGGCTGGAAAGGACCCCAGCATCAAGTGGACCATCCGCTTTCATTGGAAAGCGGAGACGGGGCCACCTGGAAGGGAAGAATTCGAGGATGAGGTTTTGTTCGGAGCTTTGGGGCTGAAGGCTACTGACATCAAATGTGTGCAAGGGAACCGGGCACAGAAGTTTATCGACGCCACGTTCATGAGCGCAGAGATCCACAAGAGAATGGCGGAAAAATGTGGGAAGATCATCAAGGACGGCGGATTGCAGGAGTACGAATGTGGTGGACTAAAGGGCGACAGCAAGAGGTGGGTGGTCCTACATATGTTCGACCCGTTCATTTCAGATGCCGACGTGACAACCTTCCTGCGCAGATACGTGGAGGTGAGGAGGGGGCCTAACGTGGTCAGCGACACACGTACTGTGTGGACGGGGAAGCGTCGGTACGAGGTGGAATTGCGGCGGGATGACAGAGCAGAGGACGGGTTCACCCACCCACCAGCGACCTTCTCAATTGGATCAGGTAGGGGGTACCTGTACTATTGGGACCAACCCCAATTCTGCAGGAAGTGCCGGACTTCTGGGCACCAGGAAGGAGCGTGCGAAGCAGAGAAGTGTGGGAAGTGCAACCGCCAGGGCCACCACACACGGGAGTGTCCTGTAAAGGAGTGCTCCCTGTGTGGAGACACTAGGCACCTATACCGGCAGTGTCAGAGGAGGGGCAAGGACATCGACAAGGCGGTCGCGGAGTGGATGAGGCAGGCGGACGAGGAAAGCGAGAGGGAAGACCGGCCGGCGGGCAGCAGACCCCCAGGTAAGAGGGAGAAGAAGAGGGGAACACAACAGGGGAAGGAGCAGGAGGAGGAGGGGCGCCAGGCAGACGAGGACGGCAAGCGGCCCGGAACATCATGGGGATCGGACAGCGAGCAGCCGGGAACATCCGGGGGAGCAGACGGAGGAGCCGGAACCTGGGCGGAGGTGGTGAGACGAGGGCGCCCCCTGCAGGGGGGGAGAGGAACTGCAGCGCCAGCCCCAGCGCCTGTAGAGGAGGAGGGGATGGTGACCCTGCAGAGCGCAGGGACGAAAAGGAAGACAAAGAGGGCGCGGGGGGAGAAGCGTCGGCCGGAGACGCTGGAGAAGAAGAAGAAGACGGCCGAGGAGAAAGGCCAGGAGGAAGACCAGGAGGAAGACCAGGGGGACCTCGCGGACTCTGAGGGGATGGAAGAGGAGGAGGGTGGCGTGTCGGCCTCGAGCGACTCGGAGGCCGAAAGCACCTCGGACTCTCTCCCCCCAGGGCAGGCGCCAGGACCAACACCAAGGAGCGCCTATTCAGTAGCGCCCAACATGAACGAGGAAGGAAGCCCCGTATTTAACTGCCAGCCGGAAACGCCTACTCCGGAACAGGAAGCCCTGGACAGCCCCGTGGCGGTCCAGTATATGGACACGGAGGACGACAGCTCGGTGAGTACAGCAGGGACTGCGAGCTCTCCCGATTTCAGCCGCCTGGAGGGAATGGAGAGTGACAGCCCCCCTCGAGAACCACCATGACCCTTACAGTAGCAACCGCTAACGTAAGGGGTCTGAGGAAGCAGGAAAAAAGAGCGGCGGTTTTTACTTACCTGTCTCGAAGGAATCTGGATGTGGTCTTCCTACAAGAAGTTCACCTCAAGGACCTCGACGACGTGAGGACCCTACGGAGGGAGTGGAGGAGGGGTCCCTCGTGGTGGAGCGTCGGAGGGGTGAATTCTTCTGGCGTGGGTATCCTGTGCGGCTCGCCAGGGTTTGTCGCCCAGACAGTCAGCTCAGTGGTTCCCGGACGTCTGCTGGTGGTGGACGGAACCTGGAGGGGAGTGAAGATAAGGTTGGTCAACGTGTACGCCCCAGCAGACAGAAGGCAGCAGGGCTCCTTCCTGAAAGACCTGGAGCCCGTGCTATACACCAACAGAGAGCTGATTGTGGGCGGCGACTTCAACATCGACCTGGGAGACCCGCACGGCCAGGGAGTTCATCTGTTGAGGTCCTTGATTACGGATTTCAGCCTTCGAGACGGGTTTCGGAACGTTGCACACCACACCTGGGACAACGGAAGAGGGAGCTTTCGGCGCCTCGACTATATCCTCTCTACGGTGAAGTGGACGACGCTAAGCAGGCAAGTGACCCCCACCTGGTTCTCGGACCATCGGCTGCTCACGGTCACCTTCGGTGTTGAGGACCCGTGCTTCCAGGCCGGATACTGGAAGCTGAACAGACAAGTCTTACAGGAGGCGAGATACCGAAGGAAGGTCGTATCAGTGCTGGAAGACCTTGGGAAGAGGAGGGGGCTGTTTAGCTCCGCGGTGCACTGGTGGGAATCGTGCAAACAGACTCTCGCGACGGTCACCAGGCGATACTGCTGGATCCGGCGGAGTCTGGAGGAACGCCAGTGCGCCCGGCTCCAGGAAGAGCTAGAAGCACTGTATGAGCAGCTGAACCAGGGGGGCGCCTTCAACGGCGAGAAGATCGCAAACGTCAGGAGCCTGCTTAGGGACAAGTGGCTGCAGAGAGCAAAAGACTACCTCTTCAGGCTGCGGGGAGTTTGGAGGGAGGGAGAAGAACAGTGCTCACCCCAATTCTTCAGCGCCGTGAGAAGACAGCAGGAGCGCAGCTGTTTTGAAAGCATACGGCGCGAAGATGGGGCTGCAGTCACGGACTTACCCGGGATGCTGGAGTGTGCCACAGGGTTCTACACAGCCTTGTTTCAGGAGAAGGAGATCGACGCCAGCATCAAGGAGAGGCTCCTGGAGGGCGTGGAGAAGGCGGTGGACGACCCCGCCGCGCTGGTCGGGCCGGTGACAGGGGCGGAAATAAAAACAGCTTTGTTCGGATTGAAGAAGGGCACCGTCCCCGGTGTCGACGGCCTACCAGCGGAGTTCTACCGTACCTTCTGGGAACAACTGGAGCCTTTCCTGGTGCAGGTCTTCAATGAGGCCCTGGACAGCAGTGAACTGGGCCTCTCCATGAAGACCGGCGTCGTGACTCTGATCTACAAGGGAGGAGACAAGGCGAACCTGGGAAACTGGAGGCCGATCCAGCTCCTGTGCACGGACTATAAGATCTTGGCCAGGGTGCTGGGCGGCCGCCTGAGGACGGTGATGCCGGCGCTGGTCGGGGCGGATCAGACATGTGGCGTGGCAGGCCGGAAGATCAGCTGGACCCTGCAGCTGGTCCGGGACACCATCGCCTGGGTGGAGGACAGAGGCCTGCCGCTCATGCTGGTGAGCCTAGACCAAGCGAAGGCGTTCGACCGGGTCCATCACAAGATCCTGTGGGCACTCCTGAGGAAGAAAGGCCTGCCTGACACCTTTGTCAGGTGGATTGAGGCACTATACAGCGGTGCCACGTCCCGGGTAAGCGTCAACGGAGCTGTAGGGAGGAGGATATCGGTAAGGTGTGGTGTGCGACAGGGCTGTCCACTCTCGCCCCTGCTGTACGTCGTCTTCTTAGAGCTACTACTGGACCGCTTACGGAAGGATCCTGGAGTGACGGGAGTGAAAGTGCCAGGTGGAGGTGGGCAGGAAGTTAAGATCGCGGCCTACGCGGACGACGTGACACTCTTCCTCAGCTCTGACAGGAGCCTGGGGAGGGTGTTGGAGATCGTGGAGGCCTACTCCAGAGGCACCGGCGCCCAGCTGAACCGCGCAAAGAGCCTGGTGAAGCTGTTTGGAACCTGGCCGTACGTACCTGAAATCACTGGAGGATTGAAGGAGACAACAGACCCGGTGAAGATCCTGGGGGTCCTGTTTCACACCTTGGACCCCTCGGGACTGAACTGGGAGGCCAGGTTCCGGAAGATCAGGCAGAAGCTGGGCCTTTGGCAACATCGATCCCTCACGTGGATTGGGAAGGCGCTGGTGCTGAAGGTGGAGATCCTGCCCTTGCTGCTCCACCTGGCAGTGGTGTACCCCCTACCTGTGAGAAGGAGAAAAGAACTGGTTAAGACAATCTTCGCCTTTGTCTGGGGCCACTCCTATGAGCGCATCCGCCGGACTGAAATGTGCAGACCCATCGAGGAAGGAGGCAGGGGGATCCTGAACTTCCCAGTGAAGTTGGACTGCATTTTCGTCGCCAACCTGTGCGTCATCCTGCACGGAAACCCGCCCCACCTGTGTGGCCGGTTCGTGAGCCTCTGGCTGGCGGCGAGTATGAGACACCTGGCCGTCTGGAGCAACACGACCCCGAAGGCTGAGCGGCTCCCACTGCACTACCGCCACGCAGTGCAGTGGCTGCGGGCACATCCAGAGGTACGGGACAGTAAAATAGCGCTGAGCCATAGGCTGATGTACCAGACAATCACTGCAGTGGACAGGCCAGCGCTCCTGGGTGTGCCCAGGGACATCTGGCAGCAGGCCCAACCAAAGGGCCTGGACAACAGACTTAAAGACCTGAACTGGCTCGGCGTGTGGGGTCGGATGGCGGTCAGGGCCGTCATGTACTCGCATGGACTATCAAAACAGAGCCAGTGCCCGAGGCACGGCTGCACAGGGGAAGAAACTGTCAACCATGTCTTTTGGGAGTGCGGGTTCGTGCAGAGGGTGTGGAAGTCCAGCCAGCACCTTTACGCACAGGTAGGACTGGGGTCCCTCCTGTCTCTGAACGTGGTAATGAAGGGCGTGCCCGGTTCCCGGAAGTGGAATGCAGCCTTCCTGCTATGGCTTTTAATCAGCCTTACCAAGCTTCACGTGTGGGACGCAAGAGCAGAGCTGGTCAGACATGGTGTGGAGAGGTCTGTTCCAGCCATACTGAAGAGGGTGAAGAGAGACGTCTCACGGAAGATCCGGTGGGACGTCCTCCGATGGGGATTCGCCGCTGCGAGAGAAAGATGGAAGGACTTGATCACGTGGTGTTAAAGGTGGTGGGTAGTATAAACTTTTAAGCACTGTGTTTTGTACCGTTTTCTAATAAAAACATAAAAAAAAAAAAATCTGTTCTTATCAGTTTAATATCTGATACGTCCCCCATCGGGGGACCACATATTAAACGGATTTTTGGAACAGGGAGCTGGATCAGGAGCTTGCTCCGTCCTCTCCACGCATCGGCCCGGTATTGCAGCGCCTCCGGGAACGGTGCACTACCTTCTCTCAGCGGTGAAAAGACAGACGTAGCTAGCAAGCAAGCGAGGTGGACCGGAGCTCCTTCCTCTCCGGTCTCGTCTCTCGTCCATCTGTGTGTCTCTGTGTCTCTCTCTCTCCCCCTCCCCGTTCCCGTGCTCCCTCCGTGCACTTTCCCGCGCCTCGACTCTCTCGGCAAGCAGGCCGGCCCCCTTTTCGGCTCCCGTGCGTTTTCCCTCCAAAAAACTTAGTTTTTTCCTCCTTTTTCCAGGGAGGCAGGCGTGGCTTGTGTGTGTGTGTGTGTGTGTGTGTGTGTGTGTGTGTGTGTGTGTGTGTGTGTGTGTCCCCGTCCTTGCAGGCGGGCCCCTTTCGACAGCCGGCCGTTTTCCCTCCAAAAAACTTAGTATATACACCTTTTCTTTCTTTTTTTCGGCAGGCAGGCAGGTGTGTGTGTGTCCCCGTCCCTCCCGAGAGAGCGCTGCCCCTTGCCTCTGCCCGCAGGTGCCGACGGTCCGCTTTCGCTTGCAGCTCACTCGGCACGGCTGCTGCTGGTGGGAGGGGCCTAAGCTAAGGAGGCCGGCCGGCTGGCGCCCCCCGCGGCTGCGGTCGTTGTCGGGCCGTTGACAGGAGATCAAAGAGCAGGGCCCCCGCCCGGGACTGGCGGGCAGGCAGGCGAGCAAGCAGGCAGGCAAGAGAGGGGGAGAGCGGAGTCCGGGCGGCCGGCAGCCGCGTGCGGACCGGGCTCCAGAGGCGTCGGCCTGCGCCGCTGCGCGCCAGCCGGACGCCCGCGCGCCCGCCCAAGGCCGGCGTCGGGCATCGCTTCTCGGCCTTTTGGCTAAGATCAAGTGTAGTATCTGTTCTTATCAGTTTAATATCTGATACGTCCCCCATCGGGGGACCACATATTAAACGGATTTTTGGAACAGGGAGCTGGATCAGGAGCTTGCTCCGTCCTCTCCACGCATCGGCCCGGTATTGCAGCGCCTCCGGGAACGGTGCACTACCTTCTCTCAGCGGTGAAAAGACAGACGTAGCTAGCAAGCAAGCGAGGTGGACCGGAGCTCCTTCCTCTCCGGTCTCGTCTCTCGTCCATCTGTGTGTCTCTGTGTCTCTCTCTCTCCCCCTCCCCGTTCCCGTGCTCCCTCCGTGCACTTTCCCGCGCCTCGACTCTCTCGGCAAGCAGGCCGGCCCCCTTTTCGGCTCCCGTGCGTTTTCCCTCCAAAAAACTTAGTTTTTTCCTCCTTTTTCCAGGGAGGCAGGCGTGGCTTGTGTGTGTGTGTGTGTGTGTGTGTGTGTGTGTGTGTGTGTGTGTGTGTGTGTGTCCCCGTCCTTGCAGGCGGGCCCCTTTCGACAGCCGGCCGTTTTCCCTCCAAAAAACTTAGTATATACACCTTTTCTTTCTTTTTTTCGGCAGGCAGGCAGGTGTGTGTGTGTCCCCGTCCCTCCCGAGAGAGCGCTGCCCCTTGCCTCTGCCCGCAGGTGCCGACGGTCCGCTTTCGCTTGCAGCTCACTCGGCACGGCTGCTGCTGGTGGGAGGGGCCTAAGCTAAGGAGGCCGGCCGGCTGGCGCCCCCCGCGGCTGCGGTCGTTGTCGGGCCGTTGACAGGAGATCAAAGAGCAGGGCCCCCGCCCGGGACTGGCGGGCAGGCAGGCGAGCAAGCAGGCAGGCAAGAGAGGGGGAGAGCGGAGTCCGGGCGGCCGGCAGCCGCGTGCGGACCGGGCTCCAGAGGCGTCGGCCTGCGCCGCTGCGCGCCAGCCGGACGCCCGCGCGCCCGCCCAAGGCCGGCGTCGGGCATCGCTTCTCGGCCTTTTGGCTAAGATCAAGTGTAGTATCTGTTCTTATCAGTTTAATATCTGATACGTCCCCCATCGGGGGACCACATATTAAACGGATTTTTGGAACAGGGAGCTGGATCAGGAGCTTGCTCCGTCCTCTCCACGCATCGGCCCGGTATTGCAGCGCCTCCGGGAACGGTGCACTACCTTCTCTCAGCGGTGAAAAGACAGACGTAGCTAGCAAGCAAGCGAGGTGGACCGGAGCTCCTTCCTCTCCGGTCTCGTCTCTCGTCCATCTGTGTGTCTCTGTGTCTCTCTCTCTCCCCCTCCCCGTTCCCGTGCTCCCTCCGTGCACTTTCCCGCGCCTCGACTCTCTCGGCAAGCAGGCCGGCCCCCTTTTCGGCTCCCGTGCGTTTTCCCTCCAAAAAACTTAGTTTTTTCCTCCTTTTTCCAGGGAGGCAGGCGTGGCTTGTGTGTGTGTGTGTGTGTGTGTGTGTGTGTGTGTGTGTGTGTGTGTGTGTGTGTGTGTCCCCGTCCTTGCAGGCGGGCCCCTTTCGACAGCCGGCCGTTTTCCCTCCAAAAAACTTAGTATATACACCTTTTCTTTCTTTTTTTCGGCAGGCAGGCAGGTGTGTGTGTGTCCCCGTCCCTCCCGAGAGAGCGCTGCCCCTTGCCTCTGCCCGCAGGTGCCGACGGTCCGCTTTCGCTTGCAGCTCACTCGGCACGGCTGCTGCTGGTGGGAGGGGCCTAAGCTAAGGAGGCCGGCCGGCTGGCGCCCCCCGCGGCTGCGGTCGTTGTCGGGCCGTTGACAGGAGATCAAAGAGCAGGGCCCCCGCCCGGGACTGGCGGGCAGGCAGGCGAGCAAGCAGGCAGGCAAGAGAGGGGGAGAGCGGAGTCCGGGCGGCCGGCAGCCGCGTGCGGACCGGGCTCCAGAGGCGTCGGCCTGCGCCGCTGCGCGCCAGCCGGACGCCCGCGCGCCCGCCCAAGGCCGGCGTCGGGCATCGCTTCTCGGCCTTTTGGCTAAGATCAAGTGTAGTATCTGTTCTTATCAGTTTAATATCTGATACGTCCCCCATCGGGGGACCACATATTAAACGGATTTTTGGAACAGGGAGCTGGATCAGGAGCTTGCTCCGTCCTCTCCACGCATCGGCCCGGTATTGCAGCGCCTCCGGGAACGGTGCACTACCTTCTCTCAGCGGTGAAAAGACAGACGTAGCTAGCAAGCAAGCGAGGTGGACCGGAGCTCCTTCCTCTCCGGTCTCGTCTCTCGTCCATCTGTGTGTCTCTGTGTCTCTCTCTCTCCCCCTCCCCGTTCCCGTGCTCCCTCCGTGCACTTTCCCGCGCCTCGACTCTCTCGGCAAGCAGGCCGGCCCCCTTTTCGGCTCCCGTGCGTTTTCCCTCCAAAAAACTTAGTTTTTTCCTCCTTTTTCCAGGGAGGCAGGCGTGGCTTGTGTGTGTGTGTGTGTGTGTGTGTGTGTGTGTGTGTGTGTGTGTGTGTGTGTGTGTGTGTCCCCGTCCTTGCAGGCGGGCCCCTTTCGACAGCCGGCCGTTTTCCCTCCAAAAAACTTAGTATATACACCTTTTCTTTCTTTTTTTCGGCAGGCAGGCAGGTGTGTGTGTGTCCCCGTCCCTCCCGAGAGAGCGCTGCCCCTTGCCTCTGCCCGCAGGTGCCGACGGTCCGCTTTCGCTTGCAGCTCACTCGGCACGGCTGCTGCTGGTGGGAGGGGCCTAAGCTAAGGAGGCCGGCCGGCTGGCGCCCCCCGCGGCTGCGGTCGTTGTCGGGCCGTTGACAGGAGATCAAAGAGCAGGGCCCCCGCCCGGGACTGGCGGGCAGGCAGGCGAGCAAGCAGGCAGGCAAGAGAGGGGGAGAGCGGAGTCCGGGCGGCCGGCAGCCGCGTGCGGACCGGGCTCCAGAGGCGTCGGCCTGCGCCGCTGCGCGCCAGCCGGACGCCCGCGCGCCCGCCCAAGGCCGGCGTCGGGCATCGCTTCTCGGCCTTCTGGCTAAGATCGGAAAGTACGTGGCAGGCCCGCGGCTTGATGACTTGGCTGGGGGACGAGAAGACGACGACGGAGAAGACGGAGAAGACGACGGCGGCGACGGCGGCGGAGAGGAGGGAGATCGAGGACCAACCAGAGGGAGGAGAACCAACCTGCCGGAGGAGGACGGAGGCCGCGGATTCCAAGCTACCACGGGTAGTCGCCCTGGGTTGAGCCCAGGGGGCGAAGTGGGGCTTCCTGATGGCGGCGGCGGCGGCGACGACGGCGGCGGCGGGTGAGTGGACCCGCGACCTGGCGGCTGGGCACCCTCTGTCCCGTGAGGGACAGATGCGGCGCACAGTGCGCTTCGTGGTGAAGACGGCGGAAGATAAGGCTACCTGGATGAAGAGGGACAAGTTTGAAAGAGACATTTTGTTTCATGGACTTGGGATTAAGGTCAAGGATATCACTAGTTTGCAGGATTTCCCGGGGAAAGGTATTTTTGATTTGACAATGGAGTCGGACAAGTTGTGCGAGACTGTGTGGCAGAAGGCGCAATCCGGGAAAAATTCTTTTCCGATGTCTTTGTTTTTGATGGAGCCTCTCTTTGCGAGGGAGCTGAGGACGCTTACCGTCCACCTGTTTAACACGTTGTTGCCTGAGCGAGACATTGTGATGTATTTAACCAGGTTTGTGGACATTCAAGGGGCCGGCAGCAAAGTGGTGGACGAGGCGGGGGTCTGGACCGGGAGGAGGAGGTATTTGGTCAGGCTCCGACCTCAGCCGTCTGGAGAGGAGGGCGTTTTGCATCCCCCTGCCTACTTTAATATCGGGTCAAACAGGGGCTACCTTTTCTACCCAGGGCAGCCCCTGACATGTAAAAAGTGTTTGCAACAGGGACACATTGCAGCGAACTGCCCAGGAGGTTTCTGCAGGAGGTGCGGTGCGGAGGGACACGAGGCGAAGAACTGCGGACAGGTACTGACATGTGATCTGTGTGGGTCAGCGGGTCACGTGTATCGCTCGTGTCCCAGAAAGCAGAAGAGCTTTGCGGACATTGTGAAGGCTCCCCCGAAAGATCCGAGACTGGAATTACCAGGACCCTCCGGTGGTCCGTTTATGTTTTTCGGGACTGTGGGGAAAACTAAGGAGGGGGATAAGGGTGGACCAGGGCAAGCAGCAGAGGGGGCGGGTGAAGCGGGTGACGAACACCCAGAGTCCAGGTCCTGGGCTGATATGGTCCCAGAAGGCCGACCAGAGTCCCCGAGCTGGTCCCCGGTTTTAAGTAGGTCTACAAAGAGGAAGGGAGGGAGAGGGCCGAAGGGCCCTGATTTGCGACGCGCCAAGTTGGGGTTGCAAAATCGTTTCCGGGGGCTGCCTATTGAGACTTTAGGCAGCGATTCAGATGGAGTGGAGGAAGACAGTAGCCGGGAGGGGGTAGCATCCGGGAAATCCCTCGAGCCTGGTTTCGAAAAGGTGGAGGGTGCGGGTGGAGCGACGGGAAAGAAAGGAGAGGAGGTGGCGGGGAGGGGAAACGCAAGGGGGGAAAGGTCAGGGGAGGGATTGGAGGTGGAGGGGGGTACTCTTTCTGCCGTTTCAGTCACCCCTGAGGAATCAGAGGAGGTGGAGGTGAGCGAGGAGCCACTTCCTCCAGGTCAAGGTGAGCCGGTAGTGGCTAGTGAGGGAAGTGAGATGGAGGTAGGGAGTTTAAAAGAGATAGAACAGCCGGCTCACCCGCAGGTACCCGGGGATCCCGAGAGCGAGTCATCTTCCTCGGGGGAGGGGAGCTTGCAGCACTCCGGGGAGGGGGAGAGCGATTCAACATCAGCTGAGACAGATAACTCAGAGGTTAGCCAGGAAGAGGAGACTAGGGTACAAACTTCTCATGACCCGCCATGAGTCGTATTATTTGTACGGTAAATGTGAGGGGTTTGAGGAACCCTGCGAAGCGGACTGGCGTCTTCAAAGACCTTGCGAGTCGCCAGTTCGGCTTTTGTTTTGTTCAGGAGGTTCATTTGGGGTCACAGAAGGATGTAGCGGATTTTAAGAAAGAATGGCAAAAAGGAGAGTCCTGGTGGAGCATTGGAGGGGTGCACTCTTCAGGCATCGGGATTTTATGTGGGGTGTCAAATTTTGTGGGGGGTGAGGTTTGTGTGGTTGTTCCGGGGCGTTTATTGGTAGTGGATGGGGTGTGGGACGGCCTGAAAGTGCGCCTGATAGCGGTGTATGGACCGGCTGAAAGGCGCCTTCAGGCAGATTTTATAAGAAAGATCGAGCCACTCCTATTTACCAACAGAACGGTGGTGATGGGCGGGGATTTTAATGTCGATATTGGTGACACAAATAGGGCAGGGGCGCGAGCCCTGAGAGAGTTGGTGAGTCATTTTAAATTGCAGGACGGCCTTAACATCTCGGGCCCGGCCTCTAAACAGTTTACTTGGAGCAACGGCAAGGATATCTTCAGGAGACTGGATTACATCTTCACTACCCTAAGTGGACGGTCTACGGTAGGACATATTGTTCCTGTATGGTTTTCTGACCACATGTTGCTGTCTGCCTGTCTGACCTCGGATGACCCAGGCCCCAGATCAGGTTACTGGAGGCTAAATGTTAAGGTGTTGTCCGAGGTTGAGTTCAGAAGCAGGATAGTTGACCTGATTGAAAGTCTCTGCAGTCAGAGATGGAAATATCTGTCCGCTGTCAATTGGTGGGAGATGTGTAAAAGAGTTATATGCAAGGAATCGGTCAAATATTGCCGAGACAGGAGACGGAAGGAGAGGGAGGATTTAGATCAGCTCCAACAGGAGTTACAGACCCTCTATGAGGGATTTAATCAGGGAGGCTCTTTTGACGCACCGAAGGCGGCGGAGATCAGGCTTCGGATGAAAGAGTGGTGGTTGGCGCGAGCCAACGATTTTCTCTTTAGAGCGAAGGGAAATTGGAGGGAAAAGGATGAGAAATGCTCGGCTATGTTTTTCGGCTCGGTGCGTTCTCGGCAAGCCAGAACTTTGGTGGAGGGCCTAAAGCAAAAAGACGGTTCCGTTACCTCTGACCCAGCAGATATGGTCAGGTGTGCCTCGGATTTTTACAGGGAACTGTTCTCGGGGAAACCAGTGGACACTGACTTGTGGGAGGAGTGGTTGGCGGGAATAGTGACGGTAGAGGAGGGCATGCCTGAACTGGAGGGAGAGCTTTCGGGTGAGGAACTAAGGGAAGCCATGGCAGGGATGCGGAGGGGGACGGCTCCCGGAATTGATGGCTTGCCCATTGACTTTTACGTGGTGTTTTGGGATAAACTGCAGCCTATCCTGCTCGAAGTTTTTAACGAAATCTTAGAGTCAGGGGAGTTAACGGGAACTATGAAAACTGGAGTTCTGTCTTTGATTTTTAAGAAAGGGGACAAGGAGGACCTGGAAAACTGGAGGCCGATCCAATTGCTCTGCACTGACTATAAGATCCTGGCCAGGGTGCTGAGTAGGCGGCTGAGGAAGGTGATGCCGGGTCTGGTCTGCAGGGATCAGACCTGCAGTGTGGAAGGAAGGAAACTAGCCTGGAATCTCCAGTTGGTGAGAGACATCATTGAATGGGTGGAGGAAAGGGGCTTGGAGCTCATTCTGGTAAGCTTAGATCAAAGTAAAGCCTTTGACAGAGTGTGTCATCCCTTCCTTTGGGAGGTTTTAAAGAGACTAGGGATTGGTGGAACTTTTATCCGATGGCTCAGGATTTTATATAACGGGGTCATCTCAAGGGTATGTGTGAATGGAAGGTTGGGGATGGGGTTCGTGGTTAGCCGTGGGGTGAGGCAGGGGTGTCCCTTGTCCCCTCTCCTCTACGTGCTATACCTGGAGCCCTTTTTGCGACGAATCCAGAGTGACCCTTGGGTGGAGGGTGTACTAGTCCCGGGTAGCGGTGGAGCACAGGCAAAGTTGATGGCTTACGCAGACGATGTAACTTTGTTTCTTACCACTGACAGGTCTCTCACTCGGGTTCTGCAGATAGCGGACGCCATGGCTGCAGGAACGGGTGCACTGCTTAATCTCAGCAAGTGCACCGTCAAATATTTTGGCAGATGGAAGAACAGGCAGGATGTGGTAGGAGGTCTCAAACTAGAGACAGGGCCTGTGAAGATCTTGGGGGTCAGTTTCCATACTGCTGACTCTGCCACAATTAACTGGAGGAGTAAGATCTCAAAAGTGAATCAGAAGTTAGGTTTGTGGCAGAGTAGGCATTTGACACTGGTAGGAAAAGTCCTGGTAGTGAAGGTGGATATATTGCCGTTGCTCATCCATCTGGCCTGTGTTTTCCCGCTGCCTCCCAGGTTCCGTAGAGAGCTGGTGAGGACCATCTTCCGCTTCATTTGGGGCGGAGGATATGAGTACATCAAGCGGGTGGACATGCACAGGCCGGTGGAGGAAGGAGGTCGGGCGGTGCCGGACCTGCCGGTGAAATTGGACTCACTTTTCATCTCGGGGCTGTGCAGACTTCTGAAGGAGAGTCCGGACCACCTGTGCGTCCCCTTTGCACACTTGTGGTTTGCCTCTGCAGTAAAACATTTGGTAGTGTGGACAAACACAACACCCAAGGCAGAAAGGCTGCCATGGTATTATAAACATGCGGTACAATGGCTAAAAAAGCACCCGGATGCTAAGGGAGGTACAGCACTGCTGGACCACAAGGCACTGTACCAGCTGGCTACTGCAAAGGAGGAGCCGGCTATTGTGGGAGTTCCGGGAGAGGTGTGGAGGCAGACGCAATCGGTAGGGCTGGAAAATAAGCTGAAGGACCTCAATTGGTTGGTGGTGTGGAACAGACTTCCAGTCCGAGAGACTTTACACAGACATGGTCTCTCCAGGCAGGACAAGTGCCCACGCACTGACTGCCAAGAAACCGAGTCCATCGCACACGTTTTATGGGATTGTGGGTTTGCACAGAGGGTATGGGACCAGTGTGGGGGCCTTTTAACGCAGGTGAAACTAGACTTTGTGGTGTCCAGACAAGTTATACTGCGTGGAATCCCAAAAACAAGGAGATGGGGGATCAATTTTTTGTTATGGCTGGTGATCAGTTTTGTAAAATATCATCTGTGGGCATCACGCAAAGACCTCACTGAGTATGGGGTCAGTGGAGCACCAGCCGCTGTCGTGCATAAAGTGAAATATGATATAGCATGTCGGGTAAAATGGGATATTCTGAGGTGGGGTTTTGCGGCAGCCAAGGAGAGGTGGAAGGGGCTATTTTCGTTGGGGTGATTATTATGTTTTGTATAGTAAAAGTCGGTATGGTTTTGGTGAATGTTTTGTTTTTTCAGATGTGGGGGTGGGTTTTGATTTGCATTTGAGGCGGGGTTAAGGAAATTGTATTTTGCTTGGGTTTTCAGAGGTGTGGGTTTTTGAATGTTGTTTTCTGTGTTTTTTGAGTAACATGTGGGTTGATTTTTTGTGTGATGGGTCTTTTTTGCTGTTTTGTATGTTTTATACGTTTCTAATAAAAAAAAAAAAAAAATCTGTTCTTATCAGTTTAATATCTGATACGTCCCCCATCGGGGGACCACATATTAAACGGATTTTTGGAACAGGGAGCTGGATCAGGAGCTTGCTCCGTCCTCTCCACGCATCGGCCCGGTATTGCAGCGCCTCCGGGAACGGTGCACTACCTTCTCTCAGCGGTGAAAAGACAGACGTAGCTAGCAAGCAAGCGAGGTGGACCGGAGCTCCTTCCTCTCCGGTCTCGTCTCTCGTCCATCTGTGTGTCTCTGTGTCTCTCTCTCTCCCCCTCCCCGTTCCCGTGCTCCCTCCGTGCACTTTCCCGCGCCTCGACTCTCTCGGCAAGCAGGCCGGCCCCCTTTTCGGCTCCCGTGCGTTTTCCCTCCAAAAAACTTAGTTTTTTCCTCCTTTTTCCAGGGAGGCAGGCGTGGCTTGTGTGTGTGTGTGTGTGTGTGTGTGTGTGTGTGTGTGTGTGTGTGTGTGTGTGTGTGTCCCCGTCCTTGCAGGCGGGCCCCTTTCGACAGCCGGCCGTTTTCCCTCCAAAAAACTTAGTATATACACCTTTTCTTTCTTTTTTTCGGCAGGCAGGCAGGTGTGTGTGTGTCCCCGTCCCTCCCGAGAGAGCGCTGCCCCTTGCCTCTGCCCGCAGGTGCCGACGGTCCGCTTTCGCTTGCAGCTCACTCGGCACGGCTGCTGCTGGTGGGAGGGGCCTAAGCTAAGGAGGCCGGCCGGCTGGCGCCCCCCGCGGCTGCGGTCGTTGTCGGGCCGTTGACAGGAGATCAAAGAGCAGGGCCCCCGCCCGGGACTGGCGGGCAGGCAGGCGAGCAAGCAGGCAGGCAAGAGAGGGGGAGAGCGGAGTCCGGGCGGCCGGCAGCCGCGTGCGGACCGGGCTCCAGAGGCGTCGGCCTGCGCCGCTGCGCGCCAGCCGGACGCCCGCGCGCCCGCCCAAGGCCGGCGTCGGGCATCGCTTCTCGGCCTTTTGGCCAAGATCAGGGGCCGAGGGAGAGACGAACGAGGACACCTACAACAAGGACACGTTTTTTTGGACTGCTTGCTGAACTGAACCCGGATTGCTTGGATTTGCCTTTGGATTGCGGACTTGGGAGTTTCCTTTTTTTGCTGGGGAGTAGGCTGCTTGCAGCCGAAAGGCTGCGCTCCGGGATGGCCACGGACCCCGGAGAATCCAGGAGGGCTGGGACGGATCCCAGCGTGAGATGGACCATCAGACTGAATTGGAAGGCGGAGACGGAGATGCCTGGGCGAGAGGAGGTAGAAGACAAAATTTTGTTTGACATTTTGGGAGTTAGCGTGGCGGAACTTAAATGTGTGCAGGGGAACCGGGCACAGAAATTTTTGGATGTCACCTTTGTGAACGCGGATGTCTATGGACGGGTAGTGAAGAGATGCACAGAGGTCATCGAGAGTGGAGGGATGCGCGAGTACGAGTGCGGCGGACTGCAGGGAGACAACAGGCGGTGGGTGGTAGTGCACATGTTCGAGCCCTTCATCACAGATACCGATGTCACGGCCTTCCTTCGGCGGTATGTGGAAGTGAGAAGCGGGCCCCATATCATCCAGGATACCCGGAAAGTCTGGACCGGCAAACGAAGATACGAGGTCGAACTAAGGAGGGACAGCAGAACCAACGACGGGTTTGCCCACCCACCGGCCACCTTTGCCATCGGATCAGGTAGGGGGTATTTGTACTATTGGAACCAGCCGGATTTTTGCCGCAAGTGTCGCAGATCCGGACACCGAGAGGGGGCGTGTCAGGCAACGGAGTGCGGACGGTGCAATGAGCGGGGCCACTCGACACGGCAGTGTCCAGTGAAAGAGTGCTCCCTGTGCGGCAACACGGGGCACTTGTTCCGCCAGTGCATAAAAAGAAGCGCCGAGTATAACAGGGTGATGTTCGAGGGGGCAAGGTTGGCAGTGGAGGACGGCGAAGAGGAAGATCAGCCAGAGGGTAGTGCAGCCCCTGGCGGGGGAGGGAAGGAAGGAAGCAGACGGCAGGAACAGGTGGAGGACGATCAACGGGTGGAGAGAGAGGACGAACAGCCGGGAACTTCTCGGGAGGCCGAGGACAGCGAAGAGAGCTGGGCGCTGGTGGTGAAGAAAGGACACCGCAGGAAGGGGAAGGGAGCACCTGCAGCAGCAGCACCAGCGCCAGCAGAAGAGGAGAAGGCGGCGCCCCTACAGGGCAAACGGAAGAAGAAGATGAAGAAGCGGATGGGAGAAGAACAACAGTCCCAGGAGACCCAGGAGAAAAAGAAAAGGACAGTCAAGGGGGAAGAGCAGGACAGGAACCAGGGAGAGTTAGTGGACCCTGAGGGGATGGAAGAGGGGTCGGAGTACCTGTCAGCCTCGAGCGACTCGGAGCTCGAGAGCGCCGAAGACTCTCTTCCGCCTGGACAAGGATCAGGACCAGCACTAATGAGCTCCTTCTCGGTGTCGCGGAACACGACGGAGGACGGCAGCCCGGTGGTTACCTGCCAGGTGAGCATGGCCACCCCCGAGCAAGAACCCCAGTATAGCCCCGCCGAAGTCGGTTACATGTCCACCGACGACACTTCGGTAAGTACAGCAGGGGCAGCAAGCTCTCCCGAGCTCAGCCTCGAGGAGGCGATGGAGAGTGACACCCCCCCACGGGAACCGCCATGACCTTCGTGGCGGCAACGGTCAACGTGAGGGGTTTGAGAAGGCAGGACAAGAGAGTGGCAGTTTTCCGTTACCTGTCTCAGAGGCACCTGGACGTGGTCTTCCTGCAGGAAGTCCACCTTAAGGACCTCAACGACGTGAGGACCTTTCAGAGGGAGTGGAGGAAGGGTCCTTCGTGGTGGAGCGTCGGAGGGGTGAACTCCACCGGCGTCGGCATCTTGTGCGGCTCGCCAGGTTTCGTCGTCCAGTCGGTCAGCTCGGTCATCCCCGGACGTCTGCTGGTGGTGGACGGGATCTGGAGGAAAACAAGGGTCAGGTTAGTCAGCGTGTACGCCCCAGCAGACAGACGACAGCAGGGTACTTTCCTGAAAGACCTGGAGCCCCTGCTGTATACCAACAGGGAGCTGATCGTGGGCGGCGATTTCAACATCGACCTGGGAGACGCGCACGGCCAGGGAGTTCATCTCTTGAGGTCCTTGATCGTAGACTTCGGCCTTAGAGACGGGTTTCGGAATGTCGCACACCACACGTGGGATAACGGGAGAGGGATCTTCCGGCGATTGGACTACATCCTCTCTACTGTGAAGTGGAAAGTCCTGAGCAGGCAAGTGACCCCCACCTGGTTCTCGGATCATCGGCTGCTGTCGGTCTCTTTTGGTGTTGAGGACCCCGGCTTCCAGACTGGGTACTGGAAGCTGAACAGACAAGTTCTGCAGGAGGCGAGATACCGGAAGAAGATCGAGTCAGTGCTGAGGGACTTTGAGGAGAGGAGGGAGCTCTTTAGCTCCTCGGTGCACTGGTGGGAATCGTGTAAGGAGACTCTCGCGACGGTCACCAAGCGTTATTGCTGGATCCGGCGGAGTCTGGAGGAACGCCAGTGTGCCCATCTTCAAGAAGAACTCGAGGCGCTGTACGAGCAGCTGAACCAGGGGGGCGCTTTTGACGGCGAAAGGATCGCGGAGGTCAGAGGCCGGCTCAGAGACCAGTGGCTGCAGAGAGCGAAGGACTTCCTTTTCAGACTGCGGGGAGTGTGGAGAGAAGGGGAAGAACGATGCTCGCCCCAGTTCTTCGGCGCTGTGAGGAGACGGCAGGAGCGCTGTCTCTTCGAGAGCATCCAGCGCGAAGACGGGACTGCAGCCACGGACATACCCGGGATGGTGGAGTGTGCCACAGGGTTCTATACGTCTCTGTTTCAGGAGAAGGAGACCGACCCCAGCATCAGGGAGAAGCTCCTGGAAGGTGTGGAGAGGGTGGTGGATGACACCTCCACCCTGGCCGGACCAGTGTCAGGGGCAGAACTGAGGAAAGCGATGCTCGGTTTGAAGAAGGGCACGGTCCCTGGCATTGACGGCCTACCAACAGAGTTCTACTCCACCTTCTGGAGTCATCTGGAGCCCTTCTTGGTGCAGGTCTTCAACGAGGCCCTGAACAGTGAAGACCTGGGCCTCTCCATGAGGACCGGGGTCATCTCGCTGATCTACAAAGGCGGAGACAAGGCGGACCTGGGAAACTGGAGGCCGATCCAGCTCCTGTGCACGGACTATAAGATCTTGGCCAGGGTGCTGGGCGGCCGCCTGAGAACGGTGATGCCGGAGCTGGTCGGGGCGGACCAGACATGTGGCGTGGCAGGCCGGAAGATCAGCTGGACCTTGCAGCTGATCCGGGACACCATCGCCTGGGTTGAAGATAGAGGCCTGCCGCTCATGCTGGTGAGCCTGGACCAGGCAAAGGCGTTCGACCGGGTCCACCATGGAATCCTGTGGGCGCTTCTGCGGAGGAAGGGTCTGCCTGACAGGTTTGTCAGGTGGATCAAGGCGCTATACACCGGCGCGAAATCCCGGGTATGTGTGAACGGAGCAGTAGGGAGGAGTATCCCAGTAAGATGTGGTGTGCGACAGGGCTGTCCTCTGTCGCCCCTGCTGTACGTGATCTATCTCGAACTCCTGCTGGACCAACTGAGGAGGGATCCTGCGGTGGCTGGAATACGAGTACCAGGTGGAGGCGGGCAGGAGGCGAAGATCGCCGCCTATGCGGATGACATCACGCTCTTCCTGAGCTCTGAAAGAAGCTTGGGGAGAGTGTTGGACACCATAGAGGCATACTCCAGAGGCACCGGCGCCCGTTTGAACCACGCCAAGAGCCTAGTGAAGCTGTTCGGGACCTGGGCATATGAGCCGGAGATCGTTGGGGGACTGACAACAACAACGGGCCCGGTTAAAGTCCTGGGGGTCCTTTTTCACACCACGGACTCCTCAGGCTTGAACTGGGCGGCCAGGTTCCGGAAGGTCAACCAGAAGCTGGGCCTTTGGCGGCAGCGTTCATTAACATGGATCGGAAAGGCGCTGGTGCTGAAGGTAGAAATTCTGCCCCTCCTGCTCCACCTGGCGGTCGTTTACCCCCTACCTGCAAGGAAGAGGAAAGAGCTCACGCGAGCCATCTTCGTCTTCGTGTGGGGGAACTCGTACGAGCGCATTAGAAGGAAGGATATGTGCAGGCCCGTCGAAGACGGTGGCAGGGGGATTCTGGACTTTCCAACTAAACTGGACTGCGCCTTTGTTGCAAACCTGTGTACCATCTTGTACAGCAACCCGCCTCACCTGTGCAGCTGTTTCGTGAGCCTCTGGCTCTCGGCACACATGCGACACCTGGCCGCCTGGACGAACACGACCCCGAAGGCCGAGCGACTCCCACTGCACTACCGCCACGCAGTGCAGTGGCTGCGGGCACACCCAGAGGTTCGGGACGGAACAGCAACGCTGAGCCATAGAGGAATGTACAGGACCATCGTGGCAGAAGACAGGCCAGCGATCCTGGGTGTGCCCCGGAACATCTGGCAGCAGGCCCAACCTAAGGGCCTGGATAATAAACTGAAAGACATGAACTGGCTCGGTGTATGGGGTCGACTGGCGGTCAGGGCAGTTATGCATTCGCATGGCCTGTCCAGACAGAGCCAGTGCCCGAGACAAGGCTGCACGGAGGAAGAAACAGTGAACCATGTCTTCTGGGAGTGCGGGTTTGCGCAGCAGGTGTGGAGGTCCAGCCGGCGCCTCTTCGTGCAGGTGGGTCTGGAGTTCCCCTTGTCACTCAGCCTGGTGATGAAAGGTGTGCCCGGTTCTCGAAGATGGAACACACGCTTTCTTCTGTGGCTGCTAGTCAGCTTAATCAAGCTCAGCATTTGGGACGCACGGACGGAGCTGATTAGGCATAACATTGAAGGAACAGTCCCAGGCATCCTCCAGAAGGTGAAAAGGGATGTGGTGCGGAGAATCCGATGGGACGTCAAGCGCTGGGGATTCGCAGCGGCTAAGGAGCGCTGGAAGGACTTGATCACGTGGTGTTAAGGTGGTGGGTAGTTTAAAGATTTAAGCACTTTTGTACTGTTTTCTAATAAAAACATAAAAAAAAAATCTGTTCTTATCAGTTTAATATCTGATACGTCCCCCATCGGGGGACCACATATTAAACGGATTTTTGGAACAGGGAGCTGGATCAGGAGCTTGCTCCGTCCTCTCCACGCATCGGCCCGGTATTGCAGCGCCTCCGGGAACGGTGCACTACCTTCTCTCAGCGGTGAAAAGACAGACGTAGCTAGCAAGCAAGCGAGGTGGACCGGAGCTCCTTCCTCTCCGGTCTCGTCTCTCGTCCATCTGTGTGTCTCTGTGTCTCTCTCTCTCCCCCTCCCCGTTCCCGTGCTCCCTCCGTGCACTTTCCCGCGCCTCGACTCTCTCGGCAAGCAGGCCGGCCCCCTTTTCGGCTCCCGTGCGTTTTCCCTCCAAAAAACTTAGTTTTTTCCTCCTTTTTCCAGGGAGGCAGGCGTGGCTTGTGTGTGTGTGTGTGTGTGTGTGTGTGTGTGTGTGTGTGTGTGTGTGTGTGTGTGTGTCCCCGTCCTTGCAGGCGGGCCCCTTTCGACAGCCGGCCGTTTTCCCTCCAAAAAACTTAGTATATACACCTTTTCTTTCTTTTTTTCGGCAGGCAGGCAGGTGTGTGTGTGTCCCCGTCCCTCCCGAGAGAGCGCTGCCCCTTGCCTCTGCCCGCAGGTGCCGACGGTCCGCTTTCGCTTGCAGCTCACTCGGCACGGCTGCTGCTGGTGGGAGGGGCCTAAGCTAAGGAGGCCGGCCGGCTGGCGCCCCCCGCGGCTGCGGTCGTTGTCGGGCCGTTGACAGGAGATCAAAGAGCAGGGCCCCCGCCCGGGACTGGCGGGCAGGCAGGCGAGCAAGCAGGCAGGCAAGAGAGGGGGAGAGCGGAGTCCGGGCGGCCGGCAGCCGCGTGCGGACCGGGCTCCAGAGGCGTCGGCCTGCGCCGCTGCGCGCCAGCCGGACGCCCGCGCGCCCGCCCAAGGCCGGCGTCGGGCATCGCTTCTCGGCCTTTTGGCTAAGATCAAGTGTAGTATCTGTTCTTATCAGTTTAATATCTGATACGTCCCCCATCGGGGGACCACATATTAAACGGATTTTTGGAACAGGGAGCTGGATCAGGAGCTTGCTCCGTCCTCTCCACGCATCGGCCCGGTATTGCAGCGCCTCCGGGAACGGTGCACTACCTTCTCTCAGCGGTGAAAAGACAGACGTAGCTAGCAAGCAAGCGAGGTGGACCGGAGCTCCTTCCTCTCCGGTCTCGTCTCTCGTCCATCTGTGTGTCTCTGTGTCTCTCTCTCTCCCCCTCCCCGTTCCCGTGCTCCCTCCGTGCACTTTCCCGCGCCTCGACTCTCTCGGCAAGCAGGCCGGCCCCCTTTTCGGCTCCCGTGCGTTTTCCCTCCAAAAAACTTAGTTTTTTCCTCCTTTTTCCAGGGAGGCAGGCGTGGCTTGTGTGTGTGTGTGTGTGTGTGTGTGTGTGTGTGTGTGTGTGTGTGTGTCCCCGTCCTTGCAGGCGGGCCCCTTTCGACAGCCGGCCGTTTTCCCTCCAAAAAACTTAGTATATACACCTTTTCTTTCTTTTTTTCGGCAGGCAGGCAGGTGTGTGTGTGTCCCCGTCCCTCCCGAGAGAGCGCTGCCCCTTGCCTCTGCCCGCAGGTGCCGACGGTCCGCTTTCGCTTGCAGCTCACTCGGCACGGCTGCTGCTGGTGGGAGGGGCCTAAGCTAAGGAGGCCGGCCGGCTGGCGCCCCCCGCGGCTGCGGTCGTTGTCGGGCCGTTGACAGGAGATCAAAGAGCAGGGCCCCCGCCCGGGACTGGCGGGCAGGCAGGCGAGCAAGCAGGCAGGCAAGAGAGGGGGAGAGCGGAGTCCGGGCGGCCGGCAGCCGCGTGCGGACCGGGCTCCAGAGGCGTCGGCCTGCGCCGCTGCGCGCCAGCCGGACGCCCGCGCGCCCGCCCAAGGCCGGCGTCGGGCATCGCTTCTCGGCCTTTTGGCCAAGGTCGGAGGTCGAGGGAGGGACGAGATCGGAGGACAACACTTTTCAACTGAGGACGCCGCTGGATTGTTTCGTTTTGGACCCCGGACTGTTTTCTTGGATTTGCGTTTGGATTTCGGACTTTTGGATTTGCGTTTCACTTGGGACTTTTGGTGCGTGGGCTGCTTGGCAGCCGAAAGGCTGCTTTTCGTCATGGCTGCGGATCCCGGGGAGGCGACGAAGGACGGGCTGAACCCCAGCGTACGATGGACCATCCGCTTTCATTGGAAGGCGGAGACGGAGCCTCCGGGACGTGAGCTTTTCGAAGACGAAGTGCTGTTTGGAATTCTGGGATGTAAGGCGAGCGATATTTTATGTCTGCAGGGGAACCGGGCACAGAAATTTATGGATGCCACCTTCAACAGTGCTAAACTGCACAAGGAGGCGGCGGAGAGATGTGCACGAGCGAAGGCGGACGGGAAACTGCGTGAGTATGAGTGCGGGGGCCTGCAAGGCGACAATAAAAGGTGGGTGGTCGTCCACATGTTCGAGCCTTTTTTGACTGACCAGGATGTGACGACCTTTTTGCGTCGGTACGTGGAGGTGCTTCAGGGCCCATATGTCATCAGTGACACCCGTACTGTCTGGACTGGGAAGCGCCGCTATCAGGTCGAGCTACGGCAGGATCTAAGGTCGCCGGACGGCTTCGCCCACCCACCGGGCAACTTTTTCATCGGGCCAGGTAGGGGGTATTTGTATTATTGGAACCAGCCGGATTTTTGCAGGAAGTGTCGTGGCTTTGGACATCGCGAGGGGTCGTGCACTGTCGGAGAGTGTGGGAAGTGCCACCGCACTGGCCACTCCACACGGGCATGCCCAGTAAAGGAGTGCTCCCTGTGTGGGAACACGGGGCATTTGTTCCGGCAGTGCAGCCAGAGGGGCAAGGACCTGGAGAAGGAGATCCGAGACTGGGTGCAGCGGCCAGAGGAGACCGACGGGGAGGAGGAAGACCGACCGGAGGGCGGCAAGGCCCACAGGAAAGGGGGTAAGCACCGGGAGGAAAGGCAGGAGGAGGATGGAGGGCAGGAAGGAGGACAAGGAGAACTCGCAGGAGAAGAAGAGGCACGACCGGGAACTTCACGGGAGGTGAGGAACCCTAGCTGGGCAGATGTGGTGAGGGGGACGCGCCCCCTAGTGGCGGCAGAAACATCTGCAGCGTCGGGGCCGGTGGGAGAGGAGGGGGGGGCACCAGCTCTTACCCCCCTAGGAAAGAAACTGCAGAAACGGTCCCGAGCTGGGAGGCGGCAGAAGGAGACCCAGGAGAAGAAGAAGAGGACGGATGAAGGAGGAGACGACGGAGAACACCGGGAGGAGGTGACAGGCCCGGAACAGATGGTGGAAGAGACGCCCCAGTCAGCCTCGAGTGACTCCGAGTCTGATGACACCGCGGACTCTCTGCCTCCCGGACAGGGGTCCGGTCCGGCAATCTGCCACACCTTCTCGGTGGCGCAGGCTGCGACAGACGAGGGCAGCCCGATAGTGGACTGCCAGGCCGGCATGCTTACCCCCGAACAGGGTTTTCAATGCAGCCCCCTGGGGGGGGTCGCCTTTATGGAGACCTCGGACAGTGACACCTCTGCGAGTACAGCAGGGGCGGCGAGCTCACCCGAGCCCGGCCAGGGAGAGGAGATGGAGAGTGACAGCCCCCCCTTAGAGCCACCATGACCCTCGTGGTGGCAACAGCCAATGTGAGGGGTTTGAGGCAAAAGGACAAGCGGACGGCGGTGTTTTCATACCTGTCTCAGAAGAATCTGGATCTGTGTTTCCTCCAAGAAGTACATCTCAAGGACCTCGACGACGTGAGGGCCCTCCAGAAGGCGTGGAGGAGGGGTCCTTCGTGGTGGAGCGTCGGAGGGGTGAACTCTGCCGGTGTGGGTATCCTGTGTGGCTCGCCAAGCTTCGCCGTCCAGATGGTCAGCTCAGTGATCCCCGGACGTCTGCTGGTGGTGGATGGCACCTGGAAGGGGACGAAGATCAGACTAATCGGTGTGTACGCCCCAGCAGACAGACGCCAGCAGGGCTCCTTTTTGAGAGATCTGGAGCCCTTGCTATACACCAACAGGGAGCTGATCATGGGCGGCGACTTCAATGTCGACTTAGGAGACTCGCACGGCGAGGGAGTTCACCTGCTGAGGTCCTTGATCACAGATTTCAGATTGCGAGACGGGTTTGATAACGTTGCACACCACACCTGGGACAACGGACGGGGGATTTTCAGACGCCTCGATTATATCCTCTCCACTGTAAAGTGGAAAGTCCTAAGCAGGCAGGTGACCCCCACCTGGTTTTCAGACCATCAGTTGCTGGCAGTCTCCTTTGGTGTCGAGGACCCCGGCTTCCAGGCCGGATACTGGAAGCTGAACAAGCAAGTCCTACTTGAGGCGAGATACCAAAGGAAGATGGAGGCAGTGCTTCGAGACCTTGAGAAGAGGAGAGCACTCTTCAGCTCCGCGGTGCACTGGTGGGAATCTTGTAAACTCATCATCGCAACGGTTACCAAAAGATACTGCTGGATCCGGCGAAGACTGGAGGAACGCCAGTGCACCCAACTCCAGCAGGAGCTTGAGGCACTGTATGGCCAGCTGAACCAGGGGGGCGCCTTCGATGGCGAACGAGTTGCGTACGTCAGAGGCCTGCTTAAGGACAAGTGGCTGCAGCGGGCACAGGACTTCCTTTTCAGGTTGCAGGGAATCTGGAGGGAAGGAGAAGAACGCTGCTCGGCCCAGTTCTTCAGCGCCGTGAGAAGACAGCAAGAGCGCAGTCTTTTCGACACCATCCGGCGCGAAGACGGGACTGCAGCCACGGATATACCCGGGATGTTGAGGTGCGCCACAGGATTCTACGAAGCCTTGTTTTCAGAGAAGGAGATCGACTCGAGCACTAAGGACAGGCTCTTGGAGGGTGTGGAGACGGCGGTAGAAGACCCATCCGCACTGGTCGGTCCAGTGTCGGGGGCAGAGGTCCGAACGGCAATGCTGGGTTTGAAGAAAGGCACTGTCCCTGGCGTTGACGGCCTGCCGACCGAGTTTTACCGCACCTTCTGGAGTCAGCTGGAGCCTTTCCTAGTGCAGGTTTTCAATGAGGTCCTGAACGGCGGTGGGTTGGGCCTCTCGATGAAGACCGGAGTCGTCTCCTTGATTTTCAAGAGTGGAGACAAGGCGGACCTGGGCAACTGGAGGCCGATCCAGCTCCTGTGCACGGATTATAAGATCTTGGCCAGGGTGCTGGGCGGCCGCCTGAGAACCGTAATGCCGGAGCTGGTCAAGGCTGACCAGACATGTGGCGTGGCAGGAAGAAAGATCAGCTGGACGCTGCAGCTGATCCGAGACGTCATCTCCTGGGTGGAGGACAGGGGCCTGCCGCTCATGCTGGTGAGCTTGGACCAGGCGAAGGCTTTTGACCGGGTCCATCATGGGATCCTGTGGGCGCTGTTGCGGAAGAAGGGTCTGCCTGACAGTTTTGTTAGGTGGATCAGGACTCTGTACGACGGCGCAATATCCCGGGTATGTATTAACGGCGCAGTGGGGAGGAGCATCCCCGTAAGGTGTGGTGTGCGACAGGGCTGTCCTCTCTCCCCCCTGTTGTACGTCATTTACATCGAGCTCCTGCTGGACCAGTTACGGACGGATCCCGGAGTGGAAGGAATCCGAGTGCCAGGTGGAGGAGGGCAGGAAGCCAAGATCGCCGCTTATGCGGACGACATCACGCTCTTCCTGGGCTCTGAAAGCGGCCTGGGGAGGGCGTTGGACATCGTGGAGGCCTTCTCTAGAGGCACTGGCGCCCGACTGAACCACGCCAAAAGCCTGGTTAAACTGTTCGGGACCTGGCCATGTGAACCACGGACGTTTGGAGGGCTGACGAGGACGACCGGCCCAGTGAAAGTCTTGGGGGTCCTCTTCCACAACGTGGACCCCGCGGGCTTGAACTGGGAGGCCAGGTTCCGAAGGATCAATCAACAGCTGGGCCTTTGGCAGAAGCGGTCTTTGACCTGGATAGGGAAGGCGCTGGTGCTGAAGGTAGAGATCCTGCCCCTGCTGCTCCACCTGGCAGTGGTATACCCCCTACCTGCAGGACGACGGAAGGAACTGGTGAGGACCATTTTTGGGTTTGTTTGGGGGCACTCATACGAGCGCATTAGAAGAACGGACATGTGTAGGCCCGTCGCGGACGGCGGCAGAGGGATTCCAGACTTCCCGGTGAAGTTGGACTGTGTGTTCGTCGCCGGCCTGTGCGTCATCCTGCACGAGAACCCGCCCCACCTGTGTAGCCGGTTTGTGAGCCTCTGGCTCTCGACGAGCATGCGACACCTGACCGTCTGGAGCAACACGACCCCGAAGGCGGAGCGGCTCCCACTGCACTACCGGCACGCAGTGCAGTGGCTGCGGGCACACCCGGAGGTCAAAGGAGGAACGACTGCGCTGAGCCACAGGCTCATGTACAAGACCCTTTTGACGTCGGAAAGGCCAGCGATCCTGGGTGTGCCCAGGGAAATCTGGCAGCAGGCCCAACCAAAGGGCCTGGACAACAAGTTGAAGGACTTGAACTGGCTCTGCGTGTGGGGTCGGTTGGCGGTCAGGTCCGTCATGCATGCGCATGGACTATCACGGCAGAGTCAGTGCCCAAGACACGGCTGCACAGGTGAAGAGACCGTGAACCACGTGTTTTGGGAGTGCGGGTTCGTGCAGGGGGTGTGGAGGACCAGCAGACACCTATACGCACAGGTAGGTCTGGATTCCCCATTGTCACTGCGGATGGTGCTGCGAGGAGTGCCCGGTTCCCGTCCCTGGACCGCCAGCTTCTTACTGTGGCTCCTGATCAGTCTCACAAAGCTGTACGTGTGGGAAGCACGGACTGAGCTGGTCAGGAACGGCGTGGAGGTGACCATCGCAGGCATCCTGAGGAGAGTGAAAGCGGATGTGGTCCGAAGAATCCGATGGGATATAATGCGCTGGGGTTTCGCAGCCGCAAAGGAGCGCTGGAAGGACTTGATCACGTGGTGTTAAAGGTGGTGGGTAGATTAAACTTTTGAGCTCTGTTTTTGTACTGTTTTTCTAATAAATATAAAAAAAATCTGTTCTTATCAGTTTAATATCTGATACGTCCCCCATCGGGGGACCACATATTAAACGGATTTTTGGAACAGGGAGCTGGATCAGGAGCTTGCTCCGTCCTCTCCACGCATCGGCCCGGTATTGCAGCGCCTCCGGGAACGGTGCACTACCTTCTCTCAGCGGTGAAAAGACAGACGTAGCTAGCAAGCAAGCGAGGTGGACCGGAGCTCCTTCCTCTCCGGTCTCGTCTCTCGTCCATCTGTGTGTCTCTGTGTCTCTCTCTCTCCCCCTCCCCGTTCCCGTGCTCCCTCCGTGCACTTTCCCGCGCCTCGACTCTCTCGGCAAGCAGGCCGGCCCCCTTTTCGGCTCCCGTGCGTTTTCCCTCCAAAAAACTTAGTTTTTTCCTCCTTTTTCCAGGGAGGCAGGCGTGGCTTGTGTGTGTGTGTGTGTGTGTGTGTGTGTGTGTGTGTGTGTGTGTGTGTGTGTGTGTGTCCCCGTCCTTGCAGGCGGGCCCCTTTCGACAGCCGGCCGTTTTCCCTCCAAAAAACTTAGTATATACACCTTTTCTTTCTTTTTTTCGGCAGGCAGGCAGGTGTGTGTGTGTCCCCGTCCCTCCCGAGAGAGCGCTGCCCCTTGCCTCTGCCCGCAGGTGCCGACGGTCCGCTTTCGCTTGCAGCTCACTCGGCACGGCTGCTGCTGGTGGGAGGGGCCTAAGCTAAGGAGGCCGGCCGGCTGGCGCCCCCCGCGGCTGCGGTCGTTGTCGGGCCGTTGACAGGAGATCAAAGAGCAGGGCCCCCGCCCGGGACTGGCGGGCAGGCAGGCGAGCAAGCAGGCAGGCAAGAGAGGGGGAGAGCGGAGTCCGGGCGGCCGGCAGCCGCGTGCGGACCGGGCTCCAGAGGCGTCGGCCTGCGCCGCTGCGCGCCAGCCGGACGCCCGCGCGCCCGCCCAAGGCCGGCGTCGGGCATCGCTTCTCGGCCTTTTGGCTAAGATCAAGTGTAGTATCTGTTCTTATCAGTTTAATATCTGATACGTCCCCCATCGGGGGACCACATATTAAACGGATTTTTGGAACAGGGAGCTGGATCAGGAGCTTGCTCCGTCCTCTCCACGCATCGGCCCGGTATTGCAGCGCCTCCGGGAACGGTGCACTACCTTCTCTCAGCGGTGAAAAGACAGACGTAGCTAGCAAGCAAGCGAGGTGGACCGGAGCTCCTTCCTCTCCGGTCTCGTCTCTCGTCCATCTGTGTGTCTCTGTGTCTCTCTCTCTCCCCCTCCCCGTTCCCGTGCTCCCTCCGTGCACTTTCCCGCGCCTCGACTCTCTCGGCAAGCAGGCCGGCCCCCTTTTCGGCTCCCGTGCGTTTTCCCTCCAAAAAACTTAGTTTTTTCCTCCTTTTTCCAGGGAGGCAGGCGTGGCTTGTGTGTGTGTGTGTGTGTGTGTGTGTGTGTGTGTGTGTGTGTGTGTGTGTGTGTCCCCGTCCTTGCAGGCGGGCCCCTTTCGACAGCCGGCCGTTTTCCCTCCAAAAAACTTAGTATATACACCTTTTCTTTCTTTTTTTCGGCAGGCAGGCAGGTGTGTGTGTGTCCCCGTCCCTCCCGAGAGAGCGCTGCCCCTTGCCTCTGCCCGCAGGTGCCGACGGTCCGCTTTCGCTTGCAGCTCACTCGGCACGGCTGCTGCTGGTGGGAGGGGCCTAAGCTAAGGAGGCCGGCCGGCTGGCGCCCCCCGCGGCTGCGGTCGTTGTCGGGCCGTTGACAGGAGATCAAAGAGCAGGGCCCCCGCCCGGGACTGGCGGGCAGGCAGGCGAGCAAGCAGGCAGGCAAGAGAGGGGGAGAGCGGAGTCCGGGCGGCCGGCAGCCGCGTGCGGACCGGGCTCCAGAGGCGTCGGCCTGCGCCGCTGCGCGCCAGCCGGACGCCCGCGCGCCCGCCCAAGGCCGGCGTCGGGCATCGCTTCTCGGCCTTTTGGCTAAGATCAAGTGTAGTATCTGTTCTTATCAGTTTAATATCTGATACGTCCCCCATCGGGGGACCACATATTAAACGGATTTTTGGAACAGGGAGCTGGATCAGGAGCTTGCTCCGTCCTCTCCACGCATCGGCCCGGTATTGCAGCGCCTCCGGGAACGGTGCACTACCTTCTCTCAGCGGTGAAAAGACAGACGTAGCTAGCAAGCAAGCGAGGTGGACCGGAGCTCCTTCCTCTCCGGTCTCGTCTCTCGTCCATCTGTGTGTCTCTGTGTCTCTCTCTCTCCCCCTCCCCGTTCCCGTGCTCCCTCCGTGCACTTTCCCGCGCCTCGACTCTCTCGGCAAGCAGGCCGGCCCCCTTTTCGGCTCCCGTGCGTTTTCCCTCCAAAAAACTTAGTTTTTTCCTCCTTTTTCCAGGGAGGCAGGCGTGGCTTGTGTGTGTGTGTGTGTGTGTGTGTGTGTGTGTGTGTGTGTGTGTGTGTGTGTGTGTCCCCGTCCTTGCAGGCGGGCCCCTTTCGACAGCCGGCCGTTTTCCCTCCAAAAAACTTAGTATATACACCTTTTCTTTCTTTTTTTCGGCAGGCAGGCAGGTGTGTGTGTGTCCCCGTCCCTCCCGAGAGAGCGCTGCCCCTTGCCTCTGCCCGCAGGTGCCGACGGTCCGCTTTCGCTTGCAGCTCACTCGGCACGGCTGCTGCTGGTGGGAGGGGCCTAAGCTAAGGAGGCCGGCCGGCTGGCGCCCCCCGCGGCTGCGGTCGTTGTCGGGCCGTTGACAGGAGATCAAAGAGCAGGGCCCCCGCCCGGGACTGGCGGGCAGGCAGGCGAGCAAGCAGGCAGGCAAGAGAGGGGGAGAGCGGAGTCCGGGCGGCCGGCAGCCGCGTGCGGACCGGGCTCCAGAGGCGTCGGCCTGCGCCGCTGCGCGCCAGCCGGACGCCCGCGCGCCCGCCCAAGGCCGGCGTCGGGCATCGCTTCTCGGCCTTTTGGCTAAGATCAAGTGTAGTATCTGTTCTTATCAGTTTAATATCTGATACGTCCCCCATCGGGGGACCACATATTAAACGGATTTTTGGAACAGGGAGCTGGATCAGGAGCTTGCTCCGTCCTCTCCACGCATCGGCCCGGTATTGCAGCGCCTCCGGGAACGGTGCACTACCTTCTCTCAGCGGTGAAAAGACAGACGTAGCTAGCAAGCAAGCGAGGTGGACCGGAGCTCCTTCCTCTCCGGTCTCGTCTCTCGTCCATCTGTGTGTCTCTGTGTCTCTCTCTCTCCCCCTCCCCGTTCCCGTGCTCCCTCCGTGCACTTTCCCGCGCCTCGACTCTCTCGGCAAGCAGGCCGGCCCCCTTTTCGGCTCCCGTGCGTTTTCCCTCCAAAAAACTTAGTTTTTTCCTCCTTTTTCCAGGGAGGCAGGCGTGGCTTGTGTGTGTGTGTGTGTGTGTGTGTGTGTGTGTGTGTGTGTGTGTGTGTGTGTGTGTCCCCGTCCTTGCAGGCGGGCCCCTTTCGACAGCCGGCCGTTTTCCCTCCAAAAAACTTAGTATATACACCTTTTCTTTCTTTTTTTCGGCAGGCAGGCAGGTGTGTGTGTGTCCCCGTCCCTCCCGAGAGAGCGCTGCCCCTTGCCTCTGCCCGCAGGTGCCGACGGTCCGCTTTCGCTTGCAGCTCACTCGGCACGGCTGCTGCTGGTGGGAGGGGCCTAAGCTAAGGAGGCCGGCCGGCTGGCGCCCCCCGCGGCTGCGGTCGTTGTCGGGCCGTTGACAGGAGATCAAAGAGCAGGGCCCCCGCCCGGGACTGGCGGGCAGGCAGGCGAGCAAGCAGGCAGGCAAGAGAGGGGGAGAGCGGAGTCCGGGCGGCCGGCAGCCGCGTGCGGACCGGGCTCCAGAGGCGTCGGCCTGCGCCGCTGCGCGCCAGCCGGACGCCCGCGCGCCCGCCCAAGGCCGGCGTCGGGCATCGCTTCTCGGCCTTTTGGCTAAGATCAAGGTTTAAGCCGGCAAGCCCGCAATTCCAAGGTCTTAGTCCAGGGGGTCGGGAAGGCGTGGGGACGGAAGGTCTGACCGGAAGGAGTGGAGTCTGGAGTTCGGAGGCTGGAGAGCTGGTGCTTGGTGACGAGGGCGACGAGGAGGATTGCCGGACGGTGGAAGGAGTGTTGCTGCCAAGGACGACCTTTTGCAGTGCTGGTGTGGAGAGGATTGCCGTTGGTGGACGACGACGAGAGGATGGAGCAGAACGGCTGGAAGTCAGCGGGGTTTTCTTGGCTGAAGGAGGAGCGGAGGAAGGACTCTCTCCGTTTCATGCCGAGGAGCCGGGATGGACTGGAGGCTTGGGACCGAGCTAAGTTTAAAAAGCTTGTTTTGTTTGATGGTTTGGGTTTACGTTTTGAAGATATTTTGTGTTTACAGGACTTTGGTGCTCGGGGGATTTTTGATTTGACTTTGATTTCAGAAGCTTTATGTTTGGATGTTTGGAGGAAGGTGCAGGAGAAGGAAGAGGACGCACCGTTTCGGCTTTTTCAAGTCGAACCGCTGTTTGCTGGGGAACTGAAGGTGTTGACAGTTCACATGGGCGATCCCTTTGTTCCGGAGGGGGACATAGTCTCCTTCCTGCAGCAATTTGTGGATCTACAAGGAGTGGGGAAGAGAGATTTGGAACCGGACGGAGTGTGGACTGGAAAAAGAACATACCAGATGAGGTTGCGTCTGGGGAAGACAGTGGCAGAGGGGGTGATACACCCTCCTGCCTTTTTCAAGATCGGGACTCGTAAGGGGTACCTAGAGTATTCTGGGCAGCCCCTTGCATGTTATAAATGTGGAGAACGGGGTCATTTTGCAAGGCTGTGTACGTTGGTACGGTGTAGGCTGTGTGAGACATTGGGCCACATGGCAAAGGAATGTGTGCAGGGGAAGAGGTGTTTCTTGTGTAAAGAAATAGGACATGTGTCTCGGGAGTGTACAAAGGGAGAAGGTGGTGGGGAAGCAGAGGAGGCATTGGGGAAGGGGAGGGGGAAGGGTGAAGTTGGAATAAGGGAGGGACAGGGGAACGGGGAGGTCAAGGTAAAAATAGAGAAGGTTCCTGAGAAGGGGAAGGGGATGGGGGAGATTAGCGGGGAAACAAGGGAGGTGTTAGTAAAGGGAAAGGAGAAGGGAGGGACTAGTGTGGAAACAAAGGAGGTGTTAGCAAGGGGAAAGGAGAAGGGAGGGACTAGTGTGGAAACAAAGGAGGTGTTAGTAAAGGGAAAGGAGAAGGGAGGGACTAGTGTGGAAACAAAGGAGGTAGCATTGAAGGGGAAGGGGAAGGGAGAGACTAGTGTGGAAATAAAGGAGGTAGTAGCGAAGGGGAAGCCGAAGGGAGAGACTAGTGTGGAAACAAAGGAGGTGTCAGTGAAGGGGAAGCCGAAGGGAGAGGGGGGGACTGAGGGTCAATTAAATGTGCAGAAGGTAGAGGTTGTACAAAAGGGTCAACCTTTAGATTCAGGAGTAGTTGCTGGGTGTGCGCGTGTATCGTTTGATGTGCATCCAGCATGGCAGCAGTGGCTTGCGGATAATCGATCAAAATGTGCGGCTGCAGTAGAAGTTCTGCAAGGGAAATACAAGGGTTGCTGTATTGAATTTATGTCGGATGGGACGCTGCCGGTTAGTTATAGGATAACAGGGAGAACGAGAGAGGAATGTTTTTTGATAAGGGATGATTTGATAAAACATTGGGCCGGAAAAAGTGATAATTTTTGATTTATCAGACAGTGGGGAGGCTGAGTGCGAGTCAAAAGGGAAGGTTTAACACCGAGTTTGTTTTGAGTTGGTATAATGGACGAGTAAAGTTTAATTGTGTAATACTTTGCGCTGGCTTGAGAATGGAGGGTTGGTCTTTATTTGCATAAGGGGCGGGTTTTTGACAAGGATGATGTATGTAATTTTGAGATTAATTTGTGCTGGTGGGGTTTGGGGTGGAATTTGGGATTAGGCGAACTTATTTGTTGAATCGAGTTATTTGGGTTTCATGGGAATCGAGTTTGTTTCATGGAAAGGGGAGGATTAGGTTAACAGAGTGCATCTTGAGATTATTTTGAGTGGGGTGGAAAGTTGATTTGCATAACGGGCGGGATTATGATAATAGATGCTTGTTAAGATTGGTATTTTGGGATTTGGGTTCTAGGTTTTGAGTTTTTTTGGATTTATGATGTTATGGTTTGCTGTATTTTGTATTTTGTAATAAAAAAAAAAAAAAAAAAAAAAAATCTGTTCTTATCAGTTTAATATCTGATACGTCCCCCATCGGGGGACCACATATTAAACGGATTTTTGGAACAGGGAGCTGGATCAGGAGCTTGCTCCGTCCTCTCCACGCATCGGCCCGGTATTGCAGCGCCTCCGGGAACGGTGCACTACCTTCTCTCAGCGGTGAAAAGACAGACGTAGCTAGCAAGCAAGCGAGGTGGACCGGAGCTCCTTCCTCTCCGGTCTCGTCTCTCGTCCATCTGTGTGTCTCTGTGTCTCTCTCTCTCCCCCTCCCCGTTCCCGTGCTCCCTCCGTGCACTTTCCCGCGCCTCGACTCTCTCGGCAAGCAGGCCGGCCCCCTTTTCGGCTCCCGTGCGTTTTCCCTCCAAAAAACTTAGTTTTTTCCTCCTTTTTCCAGGGAGGCAGGCGTGGCTTGTGTGTGTGTGTGTGTGTGTGTGTGTGTGTGTGTGTGTGTGTGTGTGTGTGTGTGTGTCCCCGTCCTTGCAGGCGGGCCCCTTTCGACAGCCGGCCGTTTTCCCTCCAAAAAACTTAGTATATACACCTTTTCTTTCTTTTTTTCGGCAGGCAGGCAGGTGTGTGTGTGTCCCCGTCCCTCCCGAGAGAGCGCTGCCCCTTGCCTCTGCCCGCAGGTGCCGACGGTCCGCTTTCGCTTGCAGCTCACTCGGCACGGCTGCTGCTGGTGGGAGGGGCCTAAGCTAAGGAGGCCGGCCGGCTGGCGCCCCCCGCGGCTGCGGTCGTTGTCGGGCCGTTGACAGGAGATCAAAGAGCAGGGCCCCCGCCCGGGACTGGCGGGCAGGCAGGCGAGCAAGCAGGCAGGCAAGAGAGGGGGAGAGCGGAGTCCGGGCGGCCGGCAGCCGCGTGCGGACCGGGCTCCAGAGGCGTCGGCCTGCGCCGCTGCGCGCCAGCCGGACGCCCGCGCGCCCGCCCAAGGCCGGCGTCGGGCATCGCTTCTCGGCCTTTTGGCTAAGATCAAGTGTAGTATCTGTTCTTATCAGTTTAATATCTGATACGTCCCCCATCGGGGGACCACATATTAAACGGATTTTTGGAACAGGGAGCTGGATCAGGAGCTTGCTCCGTCCTCTCCACGCATCGGCCCGGTATTGCAGCGCCTCCGGGAACGGTGCACTACCTTCTCTCAGCGGTGAAAAGACAGACGTAGCTAGCAAGCAAGCGAGGTGGACCGGAGCTCCTTCCTCTCCGGTCTCGTCTCTCGTCCATCTGTGTGTCTCTGTGTCTCTCTCTCTCCCCCTCCCCGTTCCCGTGCTCCCTCCGTGCACTTTCCCGCGCCTCGACTCTCTCGGCAAGCAGGCCGGCCCCCTTTTCGGCTCCCGTGCGTTTTCCCTCCAAAAAACTTAGTTTTTTCCTCCTTTTTCCAGGGAGGCAGGCGTGGCTTGTGTGTGTGTGTGTGTGTGTGTGTGTGTGTGTGTGTGTGTGTGTGTGTGTGTCCCCGTCCTTGCAGGCGGGCCCCTTTCGACAGCCGGCCGTTTTCCCTCCAAAAAACTTAGTATATACACCTTTTCTTTCTTTTTTTCGGCAGGCAGGCAGGTGTGTGTGTGTCCCCGTCCCTCCCGAGAGAGCGCTGCCCCTTGCCTCTGCCCGCAGGTGCCGACGGTCCGCTTTCGCTTGCAGCTCACTCGGCACGGCTGCTGCTGGTGGGAGGGGCCTAAGCTAAGGAGGCCGGCCGGCTGGCGCCCCCCGCGGCTGCGGTCGTTGTCGGGCCGTTGACAGGAGATCAAAGAGCAGGGCCCCCGCCCGGGACTGGCGGGCAGGCAGGCGAGCAAGCAGGCAGGCAAGAGAGGGGGAGAGCGGAGTCCGGGCGGCCGGCAGCCGCGTGCGGACCGGGCTCCAGAGGCGTCGGCCTGCGCCGCTGCGCGCCAGCCGGACGCCCGCGCGCCCGCCCAAGGCCGGCGTCGGGCATCGCTTCTCGGCCTTTTGGCTAAGATCAAGTGTAGTATCTGTTCTTATCAGTTTAATATCTGATACGTCCCCCATCGGGGGACCACATATTAAACGGATTTTTGGAACAGGGAGCTGGATCAGGAGCTTGCTCCGTCCTCTCCACGCATCGGCCCGGTATTGCAGCGCCTCCGGGAACGGTGCACTACCTTCTCTCAGCGGTGAAAAGACAGACGTAGCTAGCAAGCAAGCGAGGTGGACCGGAGCTCCTTCCTCTCCGGTCTCGTCTCTCGTCCATCTGTGTGTCTCTGTGTCTCTCTCTCTCCCCCTCCCCGTTCCCGTGCTCCCTCCGTGCACTTTCCCGCGCCTCGACTCTCTCGGCAAGCAGGCCGGCCCCCTTTTCGGCTCCCGTGCGTTTTCCCTCCAAAAAACTTAGTTTTTTCCTCCTTTTTCCAGGGAGGCAGGCGTGGCTTGTGTGTGTGTGTGTGTGTGTGTGTGTGTGTGTGTGTGTGTGTGTGTGTGTGTGTCCCCGTCCTTGCAGGCGGGCCCCTTTCGACAGCCGGCCGTTTTCCCTCCAAAAAACTTAGTATATACACCTTTTCTTTCTTTTTTTCGGCAGGCAGGCAGGTGTGTGTGTGTCCCCGTCCCTCCCGAGAGAGCGCTGCCCCTTGCCTCTGCCCGCAGGTGCCGACGGTCCGCTTTCGCTTGCAGCTCACTCGGCACGGCTGCTGCTGGTGGGAGGGGCCTAAGCTAAGGAGGCCGGCCGGCTGGCGCCCCCCGCGGCTGCGGTCGTTGTCGGGCCGTTGACAGGAGATCAAAGAGCAGGGCCCCCGCCCGGGACTGGCGGGCAGGCAGGCGAGCAAGCAGGCAGGCAAGAGAGGGGGAGAGCGGAGTCCGGGCGGCCGGCAGCCGCGTGCGGACCGGGCTCCAGAGGCGTCGGCCTGCGCCGCTGCGCGCCAGCCGGACGCCCGCGCGCCCGCCCAAGGCCGGCGTCGGGCATCGCTTCTCGGCCTTTTGGCTAAGATCAAGTGTAGTATCTGTTCTTATCAGTTTAATATCTGATACGTCCCCCATCGGGGGACCACATATTAAACGGATTTTTGGAACAGGGAGCTGGATCAGGAGCTTGCTCCGTCCTCTCCACGCATCGGCCCGGTATTGCAGCGCCTCCGGGAACGGTGCACTACCTTCTCTCAGCGGTGAAAAGACAGACGTAGCTAGCAAGCAAGCGAGGTGGACCGGAGCTCCTTCCTCTCCGGTCTCGTCTCTCGTCCATCTGTGTGTCTCTGTGTCTCTCTCTCTCCCCCTCCCCGTTCCCGTGCTCCCTCCGTGCACTTTCCCGCGCCTCGACTCTCTCGGCAAGCAGGCCGGCCCCCTTTTCGGCTCCCGTGCGTTTTCCCTCCAAAAAACTTAGTTTTTTCCTCCTTTTTCCAGGGAGGCAGGCGTGGCTTGTGTGTGTGTGTGTGTGTGTGTGTGTGTGTGTGTGTGTGTGTGTGTGTGTGTGTCCCCGTCCTTGCAGGCGGGCCCCTTTCGACAGCCGGCCGTTTTCCCTCCAAAAAACTTAGTATATACACCTTTTCTTTCTTTTTTTCGGCAGGCAGGCAGGTGTGTGTGTGTCCCCGTCCCTCCCGAGAGAGCGCTGCCCCTTGCCTCTGCCCGCAGGTGCCGACGGTCCGCTTTCGCTTGCAGCTCACTCGGCACGGCTGCTGCTGGTGGGAGGGGCCTAAGCTAAGGAGGCCGGCCGGCTGGCGCCCCCCGCGGCTGCGGTCGTTGTCGGGCCGTTGACAGGAGATCAAAGAGCAGGGCCCCCGCCCGGGACTGGCGGGCAGGCAGGCGAGCAAGCAGGCAGGCAAGAGAGGGGGAGAGCGGAGTCCGGGCGGCCGGCAGCCGCGTGCGGACCGGGCTCCAGAGGCGTCGGCCTGCGCCGCTGCGCGCCAGCCGGACGCCCGCGCGCCCGCCCAAGGCCGGCGTCGGGCATCGCTTCTCGGCCTTTTGGCTGCGATCCTTAGTACGTGGCAGGCCCGCGGCTGAGGTAACACCAAAAGACCGGGGAGAGAAGACCGGAGAGGACACCGCCTGGAGGAGACTACGCTGCTGGATTTGCCGGATTTGGACTTTGGATTGGCCTGGACTGCGCTTCGGATTTTCGTTTCCTGGATTGGACGCTTGGACACCAGAAGACTTCGGTTTTGGTGAGAAGGCTGCTTCGGCAGCCGCAAAGGCTGCGGAACGATGGCTGCGGATCCCGGGGCGGCGAGGACGGCTGAGGAGGGTCCCAAGATCCGGAAGACCATCCGCTTCATCTGGAAGCCGGATGGAGAGATGCCGGGGAGGGACGTCTTCGAAGAGGAGATCCTTTTTGGGATCCTGGGTTTGGACGTGGCGGATATCAAGTGCTTGCAGGGGAATCGGGCGCAGCGCTATATGGATCTCTCGTTCGTGGAGGAGAAAGGACATCGCGGCGCTTCCGAGAAGATCATGAAGGCTAAGGAAAGTGGCAGGCTGGAGAATTACGTGTGTCTGGGGCTCCAGAGCAACAATGAAAGGTCAGTGATTCTGCACATGTTTGACCCCTTTGTTCCCGATAGTGACGTCACGACCTTCCTCCGTCGTTACGTCGACGTGTTGGACCCCCCTCGTATCATCATGGACCCCTACAAGGTCTGGACCGGGAAGAGGCAGTATCACGTTGAGCTGAGGCCAGACGACAGAAGTAAGGATGGTTTCGCCCACCCGCCTGCCACTTTCGCCATTGGTCCAGGTAGGGGGTACTTGTTCTACGGGAATCAGCCGCCGTTCTGTCGGAAGTGTCGGGAGTCCGGGCACCGGGAGGCCGAGTGTAACGCGGCGGAGTGTGGGAAGTGCCACCGGCGGGGTCATCAGGCCCGGAACTGCCCCGTTAAAGAGTGTTCCTTGTGTGGCAACACTGGCCATTTGTATCGCAACTGCCTCCTTAGGAACGCCGAGTATGCCAGAGCTGTCCATGACGGATCCGGCCTGGCGGTGGGAGAAACGGAGTCGGACGGCAGTGAGGCTGGGG
The DNA here is from genome assembly GCF_055471065.1 of Atractosteus spatula. Classification (NCBI taxonomy): domain Eukaryota; kingdom Metazoa; phylum Chordata; class Actinopteri; order Semionotiformes; family Lepisosteidae; genus Atractosteus; species Atractosteus spatula. The sequence continues at coordinate 15,629 of NW_028296659.1, read as the reverse complement.
ACACCGAGGACGAACATCAGGATGGTGGTGGAGCGGTCCCTGGGGGAGCCGGGAAGGATGCCGGATGGACGGTGGTGGTGCGGCCGAGACGGAAAGGGAAGGGGAAGGGGAGGCAGCATGAGGAGGACGGCGACGATCCGCAGGAGGGACCATCTCGGGTCGAGGACGGGGTGGTCGGGAGCTGGGCGGATGTGGTGAAGGCCCCCCCCCCCGCCCGAGCAGACGCAGGACCAACCGCAGCACGGGGGGCAGGTGAGGAGGAGGAGGAGATGCACCACATGCCTGTGTTGAGGAAGAAGCCTAGGAAGCGGTCGCAGGCTGGCAAGGGACAGATGGAGACGGGCGACAAGAAGAAGAAGACATCCAGGGAGTACTACGGGGAGGCGGAGCTCGTCCCGGAGACGGTAGCAGCTCTGGTGACGGCGCCAGAGCAGGAGGTGATGGCAGACCGGGAGGTGATGGCAGACCAGGAGGAGATGGAGGAGGGGGCAGCGCCAGCGTCAACGCAGGACGGTCAGGAGCTGGGGGACACCGCAGGCTCCCTCCCCCCTGGGCAGGGAGACAGAGTCATGGCACGGGGCCCCTTCTCTGTGGCGCAGTGCCTTTCAGGTGAGGGGAGCCCTGTGGTGACGTGCCAGGTCGACACCCCGGACCGCGAGTACTCGCGCCGGCCTGACCCTGACCCGGGCTCCAGCCCCAACCCCTCTCCCGACCCCCCTCCCCCCGATCCCGACCCCGACCCCCACCCTGACCGGGGCCCCGACCCCGGCCTCGGTCCCAGCCCCGGATTTGTTCTCGATCCCGGGCCCGACCCCGTCTCTGACATGGAGGTGGGCGTGAGCCCAGTCCCTTCGGTCACCTACATCGAGGGGACAGACACCGACAGTTCGGTCAGTGCAGCAGGGGCAGAGCATCCACTCAGCTCTAGCTCCAGCGACGGTATGGAGAGTGACAGCCCCCCGGAGCAGCCATGACCTTCACAGTGGCCACGGCTAATGTGAGGGGTCTGCGGAACCGGGAGAAACGAGCTGGAGTTTTCCGATATTTGTCCCAAAGGCTTTTGGATATTTGCTTTTTGCAGGAGACCCATCTGAAAGACCACGACGATGTGCTCGCTTACCAGAAGGAGTGGACAAAGGGGCCCTCGTGGTGGAGCGTTGGGGGGGTGAACTCCTCTGGCGTGGGCATCCTGTGTGGTTCCCCAGGGTTTGCGGCACAGGTGGTCAGCTCTGTGGTCCCCGGGCGCCTGCTGGTGGTCGACGGGACCCGGCACGGGGTGCGGACCCGGCTGATCGGTGTGTATGTCCCGGCGGACCGGCGGCAGCAGGGCTCCTTCCTGAAAGATCTGGAGCCCCTGCTGTACACAAACAGAGAGCTGATCATCGGCGGGGATTTTAACATCGACCTGGGGGACTCACAAGGTGAGGGTGCCCATGGGTTACGGTCTCTGATTGCAGATTTTGGCCTGCGGGACGGATTTCAGAATGTCGCACATCACACCTGGGACAACGGAAGGGGGACCTTCAGGCGGCTGGATTATGTCTTCACTTCGGCGAACTGGACGACCCTAAGCAGGCAAGCGACCCCTACTTGGTTTTCCGACCATCACATGCTGACGGCTTCCTTTGGTGTTGAGGACCCTCGTTTCCAGGCCGGATACTGGAAGCTGAACAGGCAAGTCCTGCAGGAGGCGAGATACCAGAGGAAGATCGCTACAGTGCTGAGGGCATGTGCGGAGAGGAGGGACGCCTTCAGTTCGGCGGTGCACTGGTGGGAGTCCTGTAAGCGCACCATCGCGGTGGTGACGAAGAAGTACTGCAGGATCCGCCGCAGCTTGGAGGACCGCCAGTGCACCAAGCTCCAGGAGGAGCTCGAGGCACTGTATGCGCAGCTGAACCAAGGGGGCGCTTACGAGGGGGAGAAGATCGCCCACATCAAGAGCCTGCTTAGGGGTAAGTGGCTGCAGTGGGCTAAGGACTTTCTTTTCAGGCTCCGTGGAGTCTGGAGGGAGAATGACGAAAGCTGCTCGTCCCAGTTCTTCGGCGCCGTGAGGAGGCAACAAGAGCGAGGCTTCTTTGACGGCGTTCGGAGGACGGACGGGTCTGTAGCCACTTCCATACCCGGGATGTTGGAGTGTGCCACAGAATATTACAGCACCCTGTTTGCTGAGAAGGAGACCGACGCCGGTATCAGGAGCAGGCTCCTGGACGGAGTGGAGCCGGCGGTAGACGACCCCGCTGCTCTGGGCGGGGCAGTGTCAGGGGCAGAGATCCGATCTGCCCTGATGGGGATGAAGAAGGGCACTGTCCCTGGCATAGACGGTCTACCGACCGAGTTTTACCTCACCTTTTTTGACCAGCTGGAGCCGCTCTTGGTGCAGGTATTCAACGAGGTGCTGGATCGTGATGGGCTCGGTGCCACCATGAAGATCGGTGTCATCTCCCTCGTCCATAAGGGAGGTGACAAGGCAGACCTGGGGAATTGGCGGCCAATCCAGCTCCTGTGCACTGACTATAAGATCTTGGCCAGGGTGCTGGGCGGCCGCCTGAGAACAGTGATGCCGGCCTTGGTGCAGGCTGACCAGACGTGTGGTGTGGCAGGCCGCAAGATCAGCTGGACCCTGCAGCTGATCCGCGACGTCATCGCGTGGGTGGAAGATAGAGGCCTGCCGCTCCTGCTGGTGAGCCTCGACCAGACCAAGGCCTTTGACCGGGTCCATCACGAGATTCTGTGGGCACTCCTGAAGAGGAAGGGTCTGCCGGACGGGTTTGTCAGGTGGGTCCGGACCTTGTACAACGGGGTGGCATCCCGGGTATGCGTCAACGGAGCGTTGGGCGGGCATATTCCAGTGCGGTGTGGTGTGCGACAGGGCTGTCCTCTCTCGCCCCTGCTGTATGTGCTTTTCCTAGAGATCCTCCTGGACCAGCTCAGGAGGGATCCGGGAGTGGATGGGATCCTGGTGCCAGGTGGAGGAGGGCAGATGGCGAAGATCGCGGCATATGCAGACGACGTCACGCTCTTCCTGGGCTCTGAAGGCGGCCTGGGGAGGGCGCTCAGCATTGTCGAGGATTTCTCAAGAGGTACCGGCGCCCGACTGAACAGGGCCAAGAGCTTAGTGAAGGTCTTCGGGACCTGGCCGAGCGAGCCGCGGGACTTTGGCGGTCTGTCACGGACGACTGGGCCGCTGAAGATCCTGGGGGTGAGCTTTCACTCCACAGATCCTGGAGGTGTCAACTGGGAGGCCGGGTTCCGGAAAGTCAACCGGAAGCTAGGCCTGTGGCAGCAACGATCGCTAACCTGGATCGGGAAGGCGCTGGTACTGAAGGCGGAAGTCCTGCCTCTGCTTCTCCACCTGGCGGTAGTGTACCCCCTGCCGGTCCGGAAGCGGAGAGATCTGGTGAGGAGCATCTTCAACTTCGTCTGGGGTCACACCTACGAACGGGTGAAGAGGTGTGATATGTACAGACCCCTGGCCGATGGGGGTCGGGGGATCTTGGACTTCCCGGCGAAGTTGGACTGCGCCTTCATAGCGAGCCTGTGCACGGTCCTGCACGACAACCCGGCCCACCTGTGCAGCCGGTTTGTCAGTCTCTGGCTGGCGGCGAGCATGCGGCACCTGACGGTCTGGACCAACACGACCCCCAAAGCAGAGCGGCTCCCGCTGCACTACCGCCACGCAGTGCGGTGGCTGCGGGCACACCCGGGGATCAAGGAAGGGACGAACTGTTTGAATCACAGGACCATGTACAGGATGGTGAAGGCGGAAGAACGGCCGGCGATCCCGGGTGTGTCCCGGATCATCTGGCAGCGGGTCCAGCCGGAGGGGCTGGATAACAAGTTGAAGGACCTGAACTGGCTCTGCGTGTGGGGTCGGCTGACGGTCAGGGCCGTCATGCATGCGCACGGGCTCTCCAGACAGAGCCTGTGCCCGCGACACGGCTGCGCGGGCGAAGAGACGGTGGGTCACGTCTTCTGGGAGTGTGCCTTCGCCCAGAGGGTGTGGAGATCGTGCGGGACCCTCTTTGCACAGGTAAGCCCCGATTCCCCCATCACGCAAGCGTCCGTCCTGAGAGGGATCGCCGGCATCCGGGGCCGGAACCGGAAATTCCTGCTGTGGCTACTGGTCAGCCTGGTCAAGGCCTTCATCTGGGATGCCCGGACAGACCTGGTGAAGCACGGCGTGGAGAAGCCTGCTTTTGGGATCCTGCGGAGGGTGAAGGAGGAGGTGGCCAGGAGGGTCCAGTGGGACATTCATAGATGGGGGTTTGCCGCAGCAAAAGAGCGCTGGAAGGATTTGTGCACGGGACATTAGGGGGGTGTTGGTGTGGGACTGTTTTATGATTTGTTAACGAACTTTTTTCTAATAAAAATATAAAAAAAAAAATCTGTTCTTATCAGTTTAATATCTGATACGTCCCCCATCGGGGGACCACATATTAAACGGATTTTTGGAACAGGGAGCTGGATCAGGAGCTTGCTCCGTCCTCTCCACGCATCGGCCCGGTATTGCAGCGCCTCCGGGAACGGTGCACTACCTTCTCTCAGCGGTGAAAAGACAGACGTAGCTAGCAAGCAAGCGAGGTGGACCGGAGCTCCTTCCTCTCCGGTCTCGTCTCTCGTCCATCTGTGTGTCTCTGTGTCTCTCTCTCTCCCCCTCCCCGTTCCCGTGCTCCCTCCGTGCACTTTCCCGCGCCTCGACTCTCTCGGCAAGCAGGCCGGCCCCCTTTTCGGCTCCCGTGCGTTTTCCCTCCAAAAAACTTAGTTTTTTCCTCCTTTTTCCAGGGAGGCAGGCGTGGCTTGTGTGTGTGTGTGTGTGTGTGTGTGTGTGTGTGTGTGTGTGTGTGTGTGTGTGTCCCCGTCCTTGCAGGCGGGCCCCTTTCGACAGCCGGCCGTTTTCCCTCCAAAAAACTTAGTATATACACCTTTTCTTTCTTTTTTTCGGCAGGCAGGCAGGTGTGTGTGTGTCCCCGTCCCTCCCGAGAGAGCGCTGCCCCTTGCCTCTGCCCGCAGGTGCCGACGGTCCGCTTTCGCTTGCAGCTCACTCGGCACGGCTGCTGCTGGTGGGAGGGGCCTAAGCTAAGGAGGCCGGCCGGCTGGCGCCCCCCGCGGCTGCGGTCGTTGTCGGGCCGTTGACAGGAGATCAAAGAGCAGGGCCCCCGCCCGGGACTGGCGGGCAGGCAGGCGAGCAAGCAGGCAGGCAAGAGAGGGGGAGAGCGGAGTCCGGGCGGCCGGCAGCCGCGTGCGGACCGGGCTCCAGAGGCGTCGGCCTGCGCCGCTGCGCGCCAGCCGGACGCCCGCGCGCCCGCCCAAGGCCGGCGTCGGGCATCGCTTCTCGGCCTTTTGGCTAAGATCAAGTGTAGTATCTGTTCTTATCAGTTTAATATCTGATACGTCCCCCATCGGGGGACCACATATTAAACGGATTTTTGGAACAGGGAGCTGGATCAGGAGCTTGCTCCGTCCTCTCCACGCATCGGCCCGGTATTGCAGCGCCTCCGGGAACGGTGCACTACCTTCTCTCAGCGGTGAAAAGACAGACGTAGCTAGCAAGCAAGCGAGGTGGACCGGAGCTCCTTCCTCTCCGGTCTCGTCTCTCGTCCATCTGTGTGTCTCTGTGTCTCTCTCTCTCCCCCTCCCCGTTCCCGTGCTCCCTCCGTGCACTTTCCCGCGCCTCGACTCTCTCGGCAAGCAGGCCGGCCCCCTTTTCGGCTCCCGTGCGTTTTCCCTCCAAAAAACTTAGTTTTTTCCTCCTTTTTCCAGGGAGGCAGGCGTGGCTTGTGTGTGTGTGTGTGTGTGTGTGTGTGTGTGTGTGTGTGTGTGTGTGTGTGTGTGTGTCCCCGTCCTTGCAGGCGGGCCCCTTTCGACAGCCGGCCGTTTTCCCTCCAAAAAACTTAGTATATACACCTTTTCTTTCTTTTTTTCGGCAGGCAGGCAGGTGTGTGTGTGTCCCCGTCCCTCCCGAGAGAGCGCTGCCCCTTGCCTCTGCCCGCAGGTGCCGACGGTCCGCTTTCGCTTGCAGCTCACTCGGCACGGCTGCTGCTGGTGGGAGGGGCCTAAGCTAAGGAGGCCGGCCGGCTGGCGCCCCCCGCGGCTGCGGTCGTTGTCGGGCCGTTGACAGGAGATCAAAGAGCAGGGCCCCCGCCCGGGACTGGCGGGCAGGCAGGCGAGCAAGCAGGCAGGCAAGAGAGGGGGAGAGCGGAGTCCGGGCGGCCGGCAGCCGCGTGCGGACCGGGCTCCAGAGGCGTCGGCCTGCGCCGCTGCGCGCCAGCCGGACGCCCGCGCGCCCGCCCAAGGCCGGCGTCGGGCATCGCTTCTCGGCCTTTTGGCTAAGATCAAGTGTAGTATCTGTTCTTATCAGTTTAATATCTGATACGTCCCCCATCGGGGGACCACATATTAAACGGATTTTTGGAACAGGGAGCTGGATCAGGAGCTTGCTCCGTCCTCTCCACGCATCGGCCCGGTATTGCAGCGCCTCCGGGAACGGTGCACTACCTTCTCTCAGCGGTGAAAAGACAGACGTAGCTAGCAAGCAAGCGAGGTGGACCGGAGCTCCTTCCTCTCCGGTCTCGTCTCTCGTCCATCTGTGTGTCTCTGTGTCTCTCTCTCTCCCCCTCCCCGTTCCCGTGCTCCCTCCGTGCACTTTCCCGCGCCTCGACTCTCTCGGCAAGCAGGCCGGCCCCCTTTTCGGCTCCCGTGCGTTTTCCCTCCAAAAAACTTAGTTTTTTCCTCCTTTTTCCAGGGAGGCAGGCGTGGCTTGTGTGTGTGTGTGTGTGTGTGTGTGTGTGTGTGTGTGTGTGTGTGTGTGTGTGTGTGTCCCCGTCCTTGCAGGCGGGCCCCTTTCGACAGCCGGCCGTTTTCCCTCCAAAAAACTTAGTATATACACCTTTTCTTTCTTTTTTTCGGCAGGCAGGCAGGTGTGTGTGTGTCCCCGTCCCTCCCGAGAGAGCGCTGCCCCTTGCCTCTGCCCGCAGGTGCCGACGGTCCGCTTTCGCTTGCAGCTCACTCGGCACGGCTGCTGCTGGTGGGAGGGGCCTAAGCTAAGGAGGCCGGCCGGCTGGCGCCCCCCGCGGCTGCGGTCGTTGTCGGGCCGTTGACAGGAGATCAAAGAGCAGGGCCCCCGCCCGGGACTGGCGGGCAGGCAGGCGAGCAAGCAGGCAGGCAAGAGAGGGGGAGAGCGGAGTCCGGGCGGCCGGCAGCCGCGTGCGGACCGGGCTCCAGAGGCGTCGGCCTGCGCCGCTGCGCGCCAGCCGGACGCCCGCGCGCCCGCCCAAGGCCGGCGTCGGGCATCGCTTCTCGGCCTTTTGGCTAAGATCAAGTGTAGTATCTGTTCTTATCAGTTTAATATCTGATACGTCCCCCATCGGGGGACCACATATTAAACGGATTTTTGGAACAGGGAGCTGGATCAGGAGCTTGCTCCGTCCTCTCCACGCATCGGCCCGGTATTGCAGCGCCTCCGGGAACGGTGCACTACCTTCTCTCAGCGGTGAAAAGACAGACGTAGCTAGCAAGCAAGCGAGGTGGACCGGAGCTCCTTCCTCTCCGGTCTCGTCTCTCGTCCATCTGTGTGTCTCTGTGTCTCTCTCTCTCCCCCTCCCCGTTCCCGTGCTCCCTCCGTGCACTTTCCCGCGCCTCGACTCTCTCGGCAAGCAGGCCGGCCCCCTTTTCGGCTCCCGTGCGTTTTCCCTCCAAAAAACTTAGTTTTTTCCTCCTTTTTCCAGGGAGGCAGGCGTGGCTTGTGTGTGTGTGTGTGTGTGTGTGTGTGTGTGTGTGTGTGTGTGTGTGTGTGTCCCCGTCCTTGCAGGCGGGCCCCTTTCGACAGCCGGCCGTTTTCCCTCCAAAAAACTTAGTATATACACCTTTTCTTTCTTTTTTTCGGCAGGCAGGCAGGTGTGTGTGTGTCCCCGTCCCTCCCGAGAGAGCGCTGCCCCTTGCCTCTGCCCGCAGGTGCCGACGGTCCGCTTTCGCTTGCAGCTCACTCGGCACGGCTGCTGCTGGTGGGAGGGGCCTAAGCTAAGGAGGCCGGCCGGCTGGCGCCCCCCGCGGCTGCGGTCGTTGTCGGGCCGTTGACAGGAGATCAAAGAGCAGGGCCCCCGCCCGGGACTGGCGGGCAGGCAGGCGAGCAAGCAGGCAGGCAAGAGAGGGGGAGAGCGGAGTCCGGGCGGCCGGCAGCCGCGTGCGGACCGGGCTCCAGAGGCGTCGGCCTGCGCCGCTGCGCGCCAGCCGGACGCCCGCGCGCCCGCCCAAGGCCGGCGTCGGGCATCGCTTCTCGGCCTTTTGGCTAAGATCAAGTGTAGTATCTGTTCTTATCAGTTTAATATCTGATACGTCCCCCATCGGGGGACCACATATTAAACGGATTTTTGGAACAGGGAGCTGGATCAGGAGCTTGCTCCGTCCTCTCCACGCATCGGCCCGGTATTGCAGCGCCTCCGGGAACGGTGCACTACCTTCTCTCAGCGGTGAAAAGACAGACGTAGCTAGCAAGCAAGCGAGGTGGACCGGAGCTCCTTCCTCTCCGGTCTCGTCTCTCGTCCATCTGTGTGTCTCTGTGTCTCTCTCTCTCCCCCTCCCCGTTCCCGTGCTCCCTCCGTGCACTTTCCCGCGCCTCGACTCTCTCGGCAAGCAGGCCGGCCCCCTTTTCGGCTCCCGTGCGTTTTCCCTCCAAAAAACTTAGTTTTTTCCTCCTTTTTCCAGGGAGGCAGGCGTGGCTTGTGTGTGTGTGTGTGTGTGTGTGTGTGTGTGTGTGTGTGTGTGTGTGTGTGTGTGTCCCCGTCCTTGCAGGCGGGCCCCTTTCGACAGCCGGCCGTTTTCCCTCCAAAAAACTTAGTATATACACCTTTTCTTTCTTTTTTTCGGCAGGCAGGCAGGTGTGTGTGTGTCCCCGTCCCTCCCGAGAGAGCGCTGCCCCTTGCCTCTGCCCGCAGGTGCCGACGGTCCGCTTTCGCTTGCAGCTCACTCGGCACGGCTGCTGCTGGTGGGAGGGGCCTAAGCTAAGGAGGCCGGCCGGCTGGCGCCCCCCGCGGCTGCGGTCGTTGTCGGGCCGTTGACAGGAGATCAAAGAGCAGGGCCCCCGCCCGGGACTGGCGGGCAGGCAGGCGAGCAAGCAGGCAGGCAAGAGAGGGGGAGAGCGGAGTCCGGGCGGCCGGCAGCCGCGTGCGGACCGGGCTCCAGAGGCGTCGGCCTGCGCCGCTGCGCGCCAGCCGGACGCCCGCGCGCCCGCCCAAGGCCGGCGTCGGGCATCGCTTCTCGGCCTTTTGGCTGCGATCCTTAGTACGTGGCAGGCCCGCGGCTGAGGTAACACCAAAAGACCGGGGAGAGAAGACCGGAGAGGACACCGCCTGGAGGAGACTACGCTGCTGGATTTGCCGGATTTGGACTTTGGATTGGCCTGGACTGCGCTTCGGATTTTCGTTTCCTGGATTGGACGCTTGGACACCAGAAGACTTCGGTTTTGGTGAGAAGGCTGCTTCGGCAGCCGCAAAGGCTGCGGAACGATGGCTGCGGATCCCGGGGCGGCGAGGACGGCTGAGGAGGGTCCCAAGATCCGGAAGACCATCCGCTTCATCTGGAAGCCGGATGGAGAGATGCCGGGGAGGGACGTCTTCGAAGAGGAGATCCTTTTTGGGATCCTGGGTTTGGACGTGGCGGATATCAAGTGCTTGCAGGGGAATCGGGCGCAGCGCTATATGGATCTCTCGTTCGTGGAGGAGAAAGGACATCGCAGTGCTTCCGAGAAGATCATGAAGGCTAAGGAAAGTGGCAGGCTGGAGAATTACGTGTGTCTGGGGCTCCAGAGCAACAATGAAAGGTCAGTGATTCTGCACATGTTTGACCCCTTTGTTCCCGATAGTGACGTCACGACCTTCCTCCGTCGTTACGTCGACGTGTTGGACCCCCCTCGTATCATCATGGACCCTTACAAGGTCTGGACCGGGAAGAGGCAGTATCACGTTGAGCTGAGGCCAGACGACAGAAGTAAGGATGGTTTCGCCCACCCGCCTGCCACTTTCGCCATTGGTCCAGGTAGGGGGTACTTGTTCTACGGGAATCAGCCGCCGTTCTGTCGGAAGTGTCGGGAGTCCGGGCACCGGGAGGCCGAGTGTAACGCGGCGGAGTGTGGGAAGTGCCACCGGCGGGGTCATCAGGCCCGGAACTGCCCCGTTAAAGAGTGTTCCTTGTGTGGCAACACTGGCCATTTGTATCGCAACTGCCTCCTTAGGAACGCCGAGTATGCCAGAGCTGTCCATGACGGATCCGGCCTGGCGGTGGGAGAAACGGAGTCGGACGGCAGTGAGGCTGGGGACACCGAGGACGAACATCTGGATGGTGGTGGAGCGGTCCCTGGGGGAGCCGGGAAGGATGCCGGATGGACGGTGGTGGTGCGGCCGAGACGGAAAGGGAAGGGGAAGGGGAGGCAGCATGAGGAGGACGGCGACGATCCGCAGGAGGGACCATCTCGGGTCGAAGACGGGGTGGTCGGGAGCTGGGCGGATGTGGTGAAGGCCCCCCCCCCCGCCCGAGCAGACGCAGGACCAACCGCAGCGCGGGGGGCAGGTGAGGAGGAGGAGGAGATGCACCACATGCCCGTGTTGAGGAAGAAGCCTAGGAAGCGGTCGCAGGCTGGCAAGGGACAGATGGAGACGGGCGACAAGAAGAAGAAGACATCCAGGGAGTACTACGGGGAGGCGGAGCTCGTCCCGGAGACGGTAGCAGCTCTGGTGACGGCGCCAGAGCAGGAGGTGATGGCAGACCGGGAGGCGATGGCAGACCAGGAGGAGATGGAGGAGGGGGCAGCGCCAGCGTCAACGCAGGACGGCCAGGAGCTGGGGGACACCGCAGGCTCCCTCCCCCCTGGGCAGGGAGACAGAGTCGTGGCACGGGGCCCCTTCTCTGTAGCGCAGTGCCTTTCAGGTGAGGGGAGCCCTGTGGTGACGTGCCAGGTCGACACCCCGGACCGCGAGTACTCGCGCCGGCCTGACCCTGACCCGGGCTCCAGCCCCAACCCCTCTCCCGACCCCCCTCCCCCCGACCCCGACCCCGACCCCCACCCTGACCGGGGCCCCGACCCCGGCCTCGGTCCCAGCCCCGGATTTGTTCTCGATCCCGGGCCCGACCCCGTCTCTGACATGGAGGTGGGCGTGAGCCCAGTCCCTTCGGTCACCTACATCGAGGGGACAGACACCGACAGTTCGGTCAGTGCAGCAGGGGCAGAGCATCCACTCAGCTCTAGCTCCAGCGACGGTATGGAGAGTGACAGCCCCCCGGAGCAGCCATGACCTTCACAGTGGCCACGGCCAATGTGAGGGGTCTGCGGAACCGGGAGAAACGAGCTGGAGTTTTCCGATATTTGTCCCAAAGGCTTTTGGATATTTGCTTTTTGCAGGAGGCCCATCTGAAAGACCACGACGATGTGCTCGCTTACCAGAAGGAGTGGACAAAGGGGCCCTCGTGGTGGAGCGTTGGGGGGGTGAACTCCTCTGGCGTGGGCATCCTGTGTGGTTCCCCAGGGTTTGCGGCACAGGTGGTCAGCTCTGTGGTCCCCGGGCGCCTGCTGGTGGTCGACGGGACCCGGCACGGGGTGCGGACCCGGCTGATCGGTGTGTATGTCCCGGCGGACCGGCGGCAGCAGGGCTCCTTCCTGAAAGATCTGGAACCCCTGCTGTACACAAACAGAGAGCTGATCATCGGCGGGGATTTTAACATCGACCTGGGGGACTCACAAGGTGAGGGTGCCCATGGGTTACGGTCTCTGATTGCAGATTTTGGCCTGCGGGACGGATTTCAGAATGTCGCACATCACACCTGGGACAACGGAAGGGGGACCTTCAGGCGGCTGGATTATGTCTTCACTTCGGCGAACTGGACGACCCTAAGCAGGCAAGCGACCCCTACTTGGTTTTCCGACCATCACATGCTGACGGCTTCCTTTGGTGTTGAGGACCCTCGTTTCCAGGCCGGATACTGGAAGCTGAACAGGCAAGTCCTGCAGGAGGCGAGATACCAGAGGAAGATCGCTACAGTGCTGCGGGCATGTGCGGAGAGGAGGGACGCCTTCAGTTCGGCGGTGCACTGGTGGGAGTCCTGCAAGCGCACCATCGCGGTGGTGACGAAGAAGTACTGCAGGATCCGCCGCAGTTTGGAGGACCGCCAGTGCACCAAGCTCCAGGAGGAGCTCGAGGCACTGTATGCGCAGCTGAACCAAGGGGGCGCTTACGAGGGGGAGAAGATCGCCCACATCAAGAGCCTGCTTAGGGGTAAGTGGCTGCAGTGGGCTAAGGACTTTCTTTTCAGGCTCCGTGGAGTCTGGAGGGAGAATGACGAAAGCTGCTCGTCCCAGTTCTTCGGCGCCGTGAGGAAGCAACAAGAGCGAGGCTTCTTTGACGGCGTTCGGAGGACGGACGGGTCTGTAGCCACTTCCATACCCGGGATGTTGGAGTGTGCCACAGAATATTACAGCACCCTGTTTGATGAGAAGGAGACCGACGCCGGTATCAGGAGCAGGCTCCTGGACGGAGTGGAGCCGGCGGTAGACGACCCCGCTGCTCTGGGCGGGGCAGTGTCAGGGGCAGAGATCCGATCTGCCCTGATGGGGATGAAGAAGGGCACTGTCCCTGGCATAGACGGTCTACCGACCGAGTTTTACCTCACCTTTTTTGACCAGCTGGAGCCGCTCTTGGTGCAGGTATTCAACGAGGTGCTGGATCGTGATGGGCTCGGTGCCACCATGAAGATCGGTGTCATCTCCCTCGTCCATAAGGGAGGTGACAAGGCAGACCTGGGGAATTGGCGGCCAATCCAGCTCCTGTGCACTGACTATAAGATCTTGGCCAGGGTGCTGGGCGGCCGCCTGAGAACAGTGATGCCGGCCTTGGTGCAGGCTGACCAGACGTGTGGTGTGGCAGGCCGCAAGATCAGCTGGACCCTGCAGCTGATCCGCGACGTCATCGCGTGGGTGGAAGATAGAGGCCTGCCGCTCCTGCTGGTGAGCCTCGACCAGACCAAGGCCTTTGACCGGGTCCATCACGAGATTCTGTGGGTACTCCTGAAGAGGAAGGGTCTGCCGGACGGGTTTGTCAGGTGGGTCCGGACCTTGTACAACGGGGTGGCATCCCGGGTATGCGTCAACGGAGCGTTGGGCGGGCATATTCCAGTGCGGTGTGGTGTGCGACAGGGCTGTCCTCTCTCGCCCCTGCTGTATGTGCTTTTCCTAGAGATCCTCCTGGACCAGCTCAGGAGGGATCCGGGAGTGGATGGGATCCTGGTGCCAGGTGGAGGAGGGCAGATGGCGAAGATCGCGGCATATGCAGACGACGTCACGCTCTTCCTGGGCTCTGAAGGCGGCCTGGGGAGGGCGCTCAGCATTGTCGAGGATTTCTCAAGAGGTACCGGCGCCCGACTGAACAGGGCCAAGAGCTTAGTGAAGGTCTTCGGGACCTGGCCGAGCGAGCCGCGGGACTTTGGCGGTCTGTCACGGACGACTGGGCCGCTGAAGATCCTGGGGGTGAGCTTTCACTCCACAGATCCTGGAGGTGTCAACTGGGAGGCCGGGTTCCGGAAAGTCAACCGGAAGCTAGGCCTGTGGCAGCAACGATCGCTAACCTGGATCGGGAAGGCGCTGGTACTGAAGGCGGAAGTCCTGCCTCTGCTTCTCCACCTGGCGGTAGTGTACCCCCTGCCGGTCCGGAAGCGGAGAGATCTGGTGAGGAGCATCTTCAACTTCGTCTGGGGTCACACCTACGAACGGGTGAAGAGGTGTGATATGTACAGACCCCTGGCCGATGGGGGTCGGGGGATCTTGGACTTCCCGGCGAAGTTGGACTGCGCCTTCATAGCGAGCCTGTGCACGGTCCTGCACGACAACCCGGCCCACCTGTGCAGCCGGTTTGTCAGTCTCTGGCTGGCGGCGAGCATGCGGCACCTGACGGTCTGGACCAACACGACCCCCAAAGCAGAGCGGCTCCCGCTGCACTACCGCCACGCAGTGCGGTGGCTGCGGGCACACCCGGGGATCAGGGAAGGGACGAACTGTTTGAATCACAGGACCATGTACAGGATGGTGAAGGCGGAAGAACGGCCGGCGATCCCGGGTGTGTCCCGGATCATCTGGCAGCGGGTCCAGCCGGAGGGGCTGGATAACAAGCTGAAGGACCTGAACTGGCTCTGCGTGTGGGGTCGGCTGACGGTCAGGGCCGTCATGCATGCGCACGGGCTCTCCAGACAGAGCCTGTGCCCGCGACACGGCTGCGCGGGCGAAGAGACGGTGGGTCACGTCTTCTGGGAGTGTGCCTTCGCCCAGAGGGTGTGGAGATCGTGCGGGACCCTCTTTGCACAGGTAAGCCCCGATTCCCCCATCACGCAAGCGTCCGTCCTGAGAGGGATCGCCGGCATCCGGGGCCGGAACCGGAAATTCCTGCTGTGGCTACTGGTCAGCCTGGTCAAGGCCTTCATCTGGGATGCCCGGACAGACCTGGTGAAGCACGGCGTGGAGAAGCCTGCTTTTGGGATCCTGCGGAGGGTGAAGGAGGAGGTGGCCAGGAGGGTCCAGTGGGACATTCATAGATGGGGGTTTGCCGCAGCAAAAGAGCGCTGGAAGGATTTGTGCACGGGACATTAGGGGGGTGTTGGTGTGGGACTGTTTTATGATTTGTTAACGAACTTTTTTCTAATAAAAATATAAAAAAAATCTGTTCTTATCAGTTTAATATCTGATACGTCCCCCATCGGGGGACCACATATTAAACGGATTTTTGGAACAGGGAGCTGGATCAGGAGCTTGCTCCGTCCTCTCCACGCATCGGCCCGGTATTGCAGCGCCTCCGGGAACGGTGCACTACCTTCTCTCAGCGGTGAAAAGACAGACGTAGCTAGCAAGCAAGCGAGGTGGACCGGAGCTCCTTCCTCTCCGGTCTCGTCTCTCGTCCATCTGTGTGTCTCTGTGTCTCTCTCTCTCCCCCTCCCCGTTCCCGTGCTCCCTCCGTGCACTTTCCCGCGCCTCGACTCTCTCGGCAAGCAGGCCGGCCCCCTTTTCGGCTCCCGTGCGTTTTCCCTCCAAAAAACTTAGTTTTTTCCTCCTTTTTCCAGGGAGGCAGGCGTGGCTTGTGTGTGTGTGTGTGTGTGTGTGTGTGTGTGTGTGTGTGTGTGTGTGTGTGTCCCCGTCCTTGCAGGCGGGCCCCTTTCGACAGCCGGCCGTTTTCCCTCCAAAAAACTTAGTATATACACCTTTTCTTTCTTTTTTTCGGCAGGCAGGCAGGTGTGTGTGTGTCCCCGTCCCTCCCGAGAGAGCGCTGCCCCTTGCCTCTGCCCGCAGGTGCCGACGGTCCGCTTTCGCTTGCAGCTCACTCGGCACGGCTGCTGCTGGTGGGAGGGGCCTAAGCTAAGGAGGCCGGCCGGCTGGCGCCCCCCGCGGCTGCGGTCGTTGTCGGGCCGTTGACAGGAGATCAAAGAGCAGGGCCCCCGCCCGGGACTGGCGGGCAGGCAGGCGAGCAAGCAGGCAGGCAAGAGAGGGGGAGAGCGGAGTCCGGGCGGCCGGCAGCCGCGTGCGGACCGGGCTCCAGAGGCGTCGGCCTGCGCCGCTGCGCGCCAGCCGGACGCCCGCGCGCCCGCCCAAGGCCGGCGTCGGGCAT